>NC_069503.1:1121696151-1121768651 GCF_027579735.1 Bombina bombina
AGTGTGCTTGCACTTTCAGAAGAATATTTGCGGCAGAATTTTTCCGCATTCGTAAAAGAGCGAAAAAAGTAACCTGAATGCACATACCTTTTACAGACACCACAACATATAAGTCAAGTTGCGTTTAGGAGCCACAAGCATTGCAGTTCTCCAGCAGAAGGTGGTAAGTCAGCCAAACAAGAGAATCTACTATTTTAGCTATAAGTTTAACCCCTTAATGTCTGTAGCACATGTGATGCATGCAGAAATAGCACAACATTGAGCTCCTACATCCCTAGAAGCGCTTGGAATGACCAACTTACAGGGTACATTGCTGTTGTTAAGGGGTTAAACTAATGCTTAGATGCCCCTCTGTTGTCCTGAAGATGTTTCTATATGATATAGCAGATGATTTTTATTAACAAACAAATTCTGAATGACTCCATGACCATGGCTACCATTTATGTGCTCAAAAAAATCTCATATTTTAACATTTACAAGAGGTTAAACAGATATTTAAAATAATCACAGATTAGCCATGGTTTGCCGATTTTGACCCATCACAGCTATTGATTGACAGCTATGCATATATCCCATTTCTTAATTTGCTTGGTGGCCATATTAATTATTCCCTCTGCAAGGAGTATATGGCCAAGCCACTTCTAACTAACACCTTTGCAGGGGTTAAACACACAGTTCTCTGCAAGCAAGAGTACAATAATAGAACAACATAGTTCCTTTATGTCAATTAAAATGCTAAAAATAAACATAATGAAGGGAAACTAATTATTTGTGCATGGAATTCAGGCATAACAGCCACCCAGGCAGTAATTTAGTTCCATAGCTTATATAGGGCACCTGACGTGGTGAAGACAAAGATGTGTGATCAGAAACGATTATTTGAGTTGTAAGACTTGAATCATAGCCCTAACAATCTATACTGCACTATTATGGTCACTCTCATAAGAAATACAACACTTTCTTTGAAACCTAGCAATCTTCATACCATTTTCTTCTTGCCCTGAACTCTCTTATTCCTGCTAAGAGCAGTTCGGCCTTATTTAGTCAGTGCTCTATCGACTCCTACTCACTGACTAATTTCCCCGATGACTCATGCATTCTTGCAGTCACTGCTGTTCATGCCACCACACTGTTCCTCCAAACTCCACATGCTATGTGAGGGGGATTGTGTGAATTTTTTTTTCTTCCCATAACAAGTGACAAATTACAGAGTACGCCTTCCAATTTTTCTGAGAGGGATGTCAATTAAGCGTCTGATGCACATTAGCTGTGGGCATGTGAAGAGGGGGATTACCTTAAATCGAGGCTGAATGCTTGCATTGAGGGAGACGAGGAAGCCTGCTTCACATCTGTTGCTATTGTAACAGACATACAGTCAGCTTAGATGTGCGAATCAATTATCATACAGCGATGATTTGATTTTAATTGCAAATTATCCTTGAAAAGTTTCATTTTTAACTTCTTATGTGACTGATTGGCTGTAAGGCATTTATAAACTTAGGGATAACAGATTATCTCTCTCTAAGCTAATGGATTCAATGCTGAAAATGAAATTCATTTCATAGGAAAAAAAAAAAAGATGAAGGGGGAGATTCATAGGAAATGTGAGTGGGATATAGAGTGATTAACAAGCAGAGATGGTAATTGCTTAAATAAAATCAACTTGAGACTTGAACATGTCCTATTTATTTGATATCTTATTAGCTGATCAAACTCTTTTATTTTAGACTTAAAGGTACACTTCATCAAAAAGATGGGTACCTTTTTTTCTCTCTTTTTTTTTTTAATTAAAGCTGTCAAGTAAATTTTGTTTAAATTTAAACTAATGAAGCTGGATCAGTTGTGACCTGCTACTGGTCAATGAATATTAGTTACTTTCTCCTAATGCTGATTGGTTTATAAGTACTTCCTGCTATTGCCCATTGGATTATAGAACTTTCTGCTAATGCCCTTTGGTTGATAGAACTTCCTGCTAGTGCCCATTGGATGATAAAACTTCCTGCTATTGCCCATTAAATGATAGAACCTCCTCCTAATGCACATTGGATGGTAGAATGTCCTGCTAATGCACATTGGATGGTAAAACTGCCTTCTATTGCCCATTGGATAATAGAACTTCCTGCTAAGGCACATTGGTTGATAGAACTTCCTGCTAATGCCCATTGGTTGATAGAACTTCCTGCTAAAGCCCATTGGATGATAAAACTTCCTGCTATTGCCCATTAAATGATAGAACCTCCTCCTAATGCACATTGGGTGGTAGAACTTCCTTCTATTGCCCATTGGATAATAGAACTTCCTGCTAATGCACATTGGTTAAGAGAACTTCCTGCTAATGCCCATTGCTTGATAGAATGTCTTGCTATTTCCTATTGGTTGATAGAGTTTCCTGCTAATGCAAATTGGTTGATAGAACTTCTTGCTAATGCCCATTGGTTGATATAACTTCCTGCTAGTGCCCGTTGGATTATAAAACATCTTGCTAATGCACATTGGTTGATAGAAATTCCCGCCAATGACCATTGGCTGATCGAACTCTTTGCTATTGCACATTGGTTGATAGAAATTCCTGCTAATGCACATTGGTTGAAAGAAATTACTGATAAGACTTTTTGGGCTTAGTAGTAAGTATCTATAAGTCAATAAGCATTAATAGAAATACTGTAGCTGGGAATTTCCTGAAAATTGCAGTTTAAAGATTATATTGACTATAGTAATATGTTTTGTTTTGTGTACAATGTACATTGGGTGTTTTACAGTGGAAACCACTGGTGGGTGTGGTCAATACTCCCCTAACCTGCTAAACTGATTGTTCTTCTTTAATGTGTGCATGGAATTTGGCTCAAATGTTAGCAAAAATGCATGAATCTAAGTGCCAGAGAGAAGCTTGGTAGGCAGGATGGTAAGCAGGTGGGCAATTTTGATCCTTCTTCTCAGCCTAGCCACAACAGGGTCTAATTTAAAAAAAAAAATGAAACCTAAAAATGTTTATTCATGTTTCAGATAGAGTATACGATTTTAAACAACTTTCCAAATGAATTATATAATCTAATTTGCTTAGTTCTCTTTCTATCCTTTTTTGAAAATCATACCTAGATAGGCTCAGGAGCTGCTGATTGGTGGCTGCAAATATACACCTTGTGTTATTGGTTTATAAATGTGCTCATCTAGCTCACAATAGTGCATTGGTGCTCCTTCAACAAAGGGTACTAGGTTAATGCAGCAAAATAGATAATAGAAATAAATGGGAAAGTATTTTAAATCACAATTGGCCTTGAAGAACTACTACTGGTGAAGGAATTAAGGGATGTGTGAAGTGCACTCATTATCATAATTGTGGCATGTTTATTCTTGTAAGTATCAGTAACTGTAAATTTGCAAGTCAGTGCAGATTTCTTCATGTTCTCAGTTCTTCTTATAAGAAAGGCCATATTTTCTATAATTTATTAGCATGGAGAGAAATATAATGTCAACCATACACATAGACCAACCTCACTCAACTCTCTACAAAAGGTGGGTGAGCCTGGAAGTCCAAGATAGTGGTGAACTTCCTCCTATGGAAAGTACAGAAGCAATGGAGAATATCACAGGAGAGAGAGAATGTCACAGACAGCACCTGGCACTTTTTTAATTAAACACACACAAATCAAATTGATCTGTTTGAAATTCTCTTTTAATTTTACATTAAAGTATTTTTTCTACTTTTACATTAAATAAAGGGACATGAAACTCAAATTCTTTCTTTCATAATACAGATAGAACATGAGTTTCCAATTTACTGTCACATTTGATTTGCAGTACACTTCTTGGATCTAGCTGAACACATCAGGTAAGTCAATGACAAAGTCATATATGTGCAGCCAACATATCAGCAGCTAGCTTCTAGCAGTTCTTTGCTGCTCCTAAGCCTACCTAGGTATTATTTTCAACAAAGGATAGAAAGAGAACAAAAAATATATCAGATAATACAAGTAAATTGGGACCTTGTTTAAAATTGCATGCCATATCCCTTTAAGTAGTGTACATTGTGTTTTTTTAAACAAACTTGTCAGCTTTCATTTTGCAAGATCAAACAGTTAGACGTGCAGGTATAACATGAGAATTTGATGAGACCTTTTTGAAAACTTCCGGTAACCATCAAGGAACGCCCTATTTAGCCCATGTGCCAATGCTGCAAAACTTTTTTTATTTTACTATACAAATCACACTGAATTTTTTTTGTACAATTATATCTTTGTATTTTGAAAGAAATATTTATTAGATGCATTTTTTAATGTCTACTTTAAATAATAATTATGGACAAGATTACAAGTGGAGCAGTATTTAGCACTACTGCTTGAGAATGAACACTGCTAGAAGTAAGGTTTCTGCAAGCACAGGTTAGCACAATATTACAAGTTGAAAATATTTTTTTGCGCTTGAGCGAAACCTGACGTGCACAAACTTCATGGACTTCGGATACTGCAACCACGTTAACGTTTTCTCCACATAAACTTCAATGAAGCTCGATTTTCTGGAAAAAAACTAAAACGTATTGCTCCCGCGATAACCCGACCTTGTTTAAACCAAGTGTGCCCAAACCATCATGGATTATGAATATTTTACATTCCAATTTTGTTCACATAGAAGAAAACGTTCCATTTATTTTGAAATATATATTTCTAAATATATCTGATACCTACAAATATCTATACCTTCATACACACACACATATATACAGTATATTTATATATATATATATATTTATACATACAGATATTTAGACAAATATGTATTTATACACTGTGCGGCCAATTTATAAAGTACAGCTACCTAGTAGGTTGTTGAGCCTCCTTTATGCCTTCAAAACAGCCTGATTTTATCTAGGCATGGATTCAAACAAGAGGCTGAAAACATTGTGGAGGTATTGTGTACCATGCAGACATGAGTGTGTCGTGCAACTGGAGATATGACAGATGTGTAGGCCTGCAGTGAATAGCTCTTTACAGCTCATACCAAAGATGTTAATAGGATTGTGATCAGGGGACTCAGAGGGCTACTGCAGCAAAGAAAAGTCATTTTCATGTTTTAGGAACCATCCCATAGTGATGCAGGCTTTGTGTACTGGTGCATTATCCTGCTGGAAGTAACCATCTGCCTGAGGAGAAACTGTCAACATGAACAGATTGACTTGGTCAGCAACAATATTTACTTACACTGTGGCATTCAGACGTTATTCTAGGGGTATCATTGGACCCAACATGTGCCAGAGAAACATTCCCCACACCATAACACTGCCCCCACCACCTTGCACAGTTTTCAACAGACATGACGGTCCATGGATTCATGCTGTTTTTGCCAAGTTCGGAGCTTGCCATCAACATCATGCAATAGGAACTTTGACTCATCAGACCAAGAAAAACCTTTTTCCAGTCCTCAATGGTCCAGTGCTGGTGTTGTTGTGCCACAGAAGGTGTTCTCTCTTGTTCTTCTCTGATAACAATGGCACCCGACGTGGCCGCCAGCTGTTGTAGCCCATCCACGACAAGGTGCACCTAGTGGTGCGCTGCAATATGTTTTTTCTGCACCAAGGTTGAATTCTGATGTGATTCACAAAATTGTGGCCTCTCTGTTTACTTGCACAAGTCTGGCCATCTTCCTCTGACCTCTCTCATAAATTAGCATTTTTCTTCCACAGGTCTGCTTCTGACTGAATGTCTGTTCATTGCACTATTCTCGATACACCCTTGAAACTGTGGTATGTGAAAAGTTCAGGAGTACTGCCATTTCAGATACCCTTTGTCTAGCATGTCTTGCACCTACTATCATGCTACATTTAAAATTAATTAACTCATTCCTCTTCCCCATTCTCGTTGTGGTTTGTAAGCTTAACTAATAGTTCTGCTGTATTTATACCAAAACTGTGGCCACATGGCGTGCAACATAGTGGAACAAACCATTTTTGTGAACAGCATGGCCCCTATTTATCAACCCGTCAACTTACTTGCATTCGCCGGTACCAATACGCTCGCCTAAGATAGCCTAACATCGCTACCGCGGACCTGAATACGTTCTACAAAGTTACCAAAAAAGCTGTCAAAAAGCCATGCACCAAGTACGGGGCGATGAGCAGCGGACTGTTGTTAACTAACAGTCATCGATCTCGCTGCTCTTCGGCTTTTTCCCAGCTTTATTGGTATACTGTCACTAAGCACCCACACTATACTATACTGTTTTACCCCTAAACCGCCACTCCTGGACCCCACCGCAACTAAATAAAGTTATTAACCCCTAAACCGCCACTCCCGGAGCCCACGGCCTCCTACATTATACTTATTAAGCCCTAATATGCCGCCCCTACACCGCCGCCACCTACATTATGTTATTAACCCCTAATCTGTCCCCCCTACACTGCTGCCACCTACATAATACTTATTAACCCATAATCTGCCGTTCCCAACGTCGCCGCCACTATAATTTATTAACCCCTAAACCTAAGTCTAACCCTAACACCCCCTAACTTTTTTTTTTTAAATTCGTTTTTATTAAAAGGAATCGAGTGTTACAACATTTTCACATTGATCATGTTTCATATAGACAATAATCACTTCAAATGAACATTTGTGCAGTTACACGGCTGTTTGAGATCCAATACACAGGTGTGAGCATTCAGGTGTGAGTGATCAAAAGTCATTGTAGGAGAGGCATATCTCAAAGGTAATGTCCATATCTCAGGTCTCAGTTTATTATTGCACACTCCATTCCTTAGAAAAAAAAATTTTTTAAACACTTAAAACATTTAAAACATATGAGTTAACTTTCTACAAATACAAATATTTTGACCAGGTGTCCATAGGTGATTTAACTGTGAACAGTTTCGTATCCAATGGGAGATAGATAGGAGAGGTTGGAGGTTGGATAGGTTGTATAGGTTGGGGGGATGGTAAAAGGGGAGTGGACGGGGAAAAGAGAGAAAAAAAAAAAAAATAAAAAAAATTAAAAATTTCTGATTAGGTTTCTCTCCCCCCTCCTCCCCTCCTCTTAGAATAACATCACTTCAAAAGGTTCTCGATTCTGTGTGGTCTGCCCTGCGTGTTCCGCCCCTCCTCCCATCTCTATCTGTTGCATTGCTTCCAGATGAGCAAAAGGTTTCAACACCTGGTCCCGAATAGCTAGGTCCAGTGAGTCTAGAAATGGCCACCATTTCCTCAAGAAGGGGCGCAGTCTACGTTTTGTGTCCAGTCGGACATCATACTGTTCCACAAAGAGTTGTTTAAGCAGCAGGTGTTTCAGTTGTGCTACTGTTGGGGCCTGTCTAGTTAACCATCTTGCGAGAATGCATTGCCTAGCTAGGATAGTGTATAATGTAAGGAATTTGTGTATTCTTTTGTGTGAATCTTCCCATTTTAGCATGAAAATTTCTACCTCTGTTATTGCTGTTTCTACATGTAGTGTAGTTTTAAGCCAGTATTGACAGTGACTCCAGAACCTCCTAATCTTCGGGCAGGTGTAAAAGTAGTGGTGAAGTGATGGAGCCTCTGAGTTACATTTAACACATCTATCCAAGATTGAAGCATTCCATTTTGATAGTCTATGAGGTGTAATGTAGTCCATATGTAGGATTCTAACTTGTGCCTCTCTATGTGACACTGCCAGTGTCGCTTGTTGTACGTGTTCTAGGCTCTCCTTGATGTCTTGTGTCGTTATTTCTATTGAGCAGTCGTTGTTATATCTAGTTGCTATGTCACTGAGGATCTGGGACTCCCCACGTTGTATCAGTCGTGTGTATATATGGGACAAAGAAAAGGCCCCTGCCCTGAAAAGTGTTTGTGAAACTGCGAAGGGTGATGCATCCCAGAATCCCGCGTTAGAGGATTGCATTGACGTTATATAGTGGCGCAGTTGTAAGTAGGCATAAAAGTGTTTGTTTGGGATTTGATATTTATCTCTTAAGTCTTGAAACGGCCGTATCGTGTGTTGTAGCGTGTCTAGCGCGTCACCAACCATTTTGAGGCCGGTTCTGTTCCAGATTCGGAATGGTCCTTGATCATTCCCGGCTGGAAAATCTGGGTTCCCGATTAACGGGATGTATTTTGGTGAAGGCATGTCCGTTTTCAGGTATTTATGGATTTTTTGCCAAGCCTTAAGTGGGTCTGCGTACAGCACATTGTTATGTACCCCCGGCGGGAGCGTCTTTCGGCCCCCATACGGTAGATAAGACAGCGCCACAGGAGTCACCATTGCCTTTTCAAGGCTGGCATCGCCGAAATGACCTGTGTCTAATTGCCAATCCATGACCAGACGGGCCAATGCCGCCCAGTTATATAGTCTGAGATTTGGGAGACCCAGTCCTCCCGCCGAGTATGGAAGTTGCAGTTTCTCCATTGCTATTCTCGGTTTGCCCTTTTTCCAAATGAATTGAGATACTGCTCGGTTGAGCAACTGTATATCAGTCTTGGTCATGAGGAATGGTAGCATGAGCAGGGGGTAGAGTATTTTGGGCAATATCGTCATTTTGACCAGGCTGATCCTACCTGACAATCCCAGAGGGAGATTGAGCCAGTTGGATAACTGGGAAGCGATTTGGGTACCTTTTTCTGAGATGTTTAGTTTGTAGATTTTGGAGGGGTCTCTATGCAGGTGAATGCCTAGATACGTCAGTCTCTCTGTTACTTCCACAAAAGGGAAGTCATGTGCGGAATGAGGGTGTTTATTGAGCCACATTACCTCAGATTTGGAGGTATTTATCTTATACCCTGAGAAGCTACCGAAGTCGGTTATTGTTCGGAGGATGTTGGGAATGTGTGTTCGTGGAGAGTTCACGAATAGCAACATGTCATCCACGTATAGCGCCAGGTGGAGGGGGACTCCTTTAATTACAATTCCCGGGAAGGTGTGTCTGAGCTTTATTGCCAACGGCTCTAACGCCAAATTGAACAACAGCGGGGACAAGGGGCATCCCTGCCTGGTGCCTCTTTGAAGGGGAAAATCTCCTGAAAAGAGTCCGTTGGATAGAATCCGCGCCACCGGTTTGTCATAGATTTTATTTAACACCCCCAGAAATGGGCCGTCAAAACCGAATCTACGCAATGAGTCCATCAAGTGTGGCCATTCTACCCGGTCGAAAGCCTTCTCCGCGTCTAAGGACAACAGGAAGGCTTCCGGTGAGGCATGTGTGGCGTTTTCTCTCCCCTTTGTCCAGTAATGTTCTATGACATGCAGGACCCTGCGGAGGTTCACCACTGAGGTGCGCTTGAACACAAAGCCCGTTTGATCTGGGTGGATCAGATCCGGCAGGATCGTCCGCAGCCTATTTGCCATGATTTTAGTGAACAGCTTATAGTCCACGTTTAGGAGCGATATCGGTCTGAAAGACTCTGGAAGCGAGTGATCTTTGCCGGGTTTGGGGATCAATGTGATGTGAGCTGCTGTGAATTCCTTAGAGGGTTGTGTTTCTGTTAACATCAAAGTGTTGAATACTTTGATGAGTGTCGCGGATAATTGCGGCTGCAGGACTTTGTAGAACTCGGATGGAAGCCCATCTGGGCCTGGCGTCTTGCCTATGGGAAGACTTTTGATGGTGGTGGATAATTCATCCTGCGTGATCGTGGCGTTTAATGCATCTTTTTGATCTGAACTAATTTGGGGTAACTCTACTGAACTCCAAAATTGAGCTATTGTCTCTTTTGGTGCCGGTGGTTGCTTGGTGTAGAGGTGCGTGTAGTATGTTTTGAAACACCTAACTATGTCTTCGGGGTCGTTATATGTCTTGTCTTTCCAGCGTAAGGCGGTTACTCCAGTCTTTACTGTGTGTGGTTTGGTCAGAGTCGCTAACAGTTTACCCGCCCGGCTTCCAAATCTATATAGTCTACCCGCTGTTTTCAACAGTCCTGCCGCTGCTTGCTGAGTTGTAAATGTTTCTAGATCTGTTTTAGCTACTATGTAGTTGTCATATGTTGTTCTCGACCCTGTCTGAAGGAATTGGAGGTAGGCTTGTCCTAGCCGTTCCTGCAAGGTCCTATGTCTGTATTGGGTTTTGTGTTTTACTTTTGCAACGTATGAGATTATGTTGCCTGCCAGCACTGTTTTGGCTGCTTCCCAGAAGAGTGTAGGGTTGTCTACATGTATTGCATTGTCTGTGACATAATCTGTCCAAGAATGTTGTAAAAATTTAACGAACGATTCTGATTTGACTAAGTATGTTGGGAAACGAAGTGTGTTCCTGTTAGTGTGATGTTTGATTGTTCTCAACATTAGTTCTACCGGGGCGTGATCTGAGATTAATATATCATGTATTCTACAACTCTGTATTTCGTTGGATAGGTTATTGGCTATTAGAAACAGGTCTATCCTGGAAAGTGTATGTTTGGCTTTAGACAGACATGTGTATTCCTTGCCTTCTGGGTTATGTAGCCTCCATATGTCACAGGTGTTAGTGTCCCTATAGAACATATTAAATATCTTAGATTCGTATTTGGCTTTATAATTCTTTTTGGGGTCTCTGAGTCTAAATGTTTCCAGCCAAAGCCTATCTAATGTATGCGTGGGGGAGATATTAAAGTCCCCTCCTATTATCAATTTGGATCCCATATAAGGGGCTAAGGACTTTATCAGGTCTTGCCAGAACTTCATGTCTCTGTGATTAGGTGCATATAAGTTACAGAATGTGTAGTCTGTGGAGTCTATTGTTGCTTCAACTATGATGTATCTGCAGTTGGGATCTGGATGTACATTCTTCACATCAACTGTCACTCTCTTCCCAAACACTATGGCTAAACCCCGACTGGCGCTGGTGTGTGATCGGAAAACTATTTGCTTTACCCATTCTCTCTGTAGCTTCTGATGTTCTACATCTGTGAGATGCGTCTCTTGTAACATTGCAATGTCTGCTCCTAATTTTCTAAGATGATTAAGGGCTGCCTTACGTTTGATGGGTGTATTAAGGCCCCCCACGTTCCACGTTATCACCTTAAGAGGCATATTTACATGTTTGTGTTATGACGGGTGAGGAGAGAGAGAAAAAAAAAAAAAAAAAAAAAAAAAAAAAGAGGGAAGGGGGGGGGGGCGGGGGGAGAGAGAGAGGGAGGGGGAGCAGAGTGTGACATCAAGTTTTCTGTATGACTTACGAGTTGACCAAAACATGACCAGGATATCTTTCAACCTTGTATGAGCAATTTTCGGGAACATTCTAACAATTTTGTCTGGGTTGTTGTTTGAGCTTTGGAGTGGTTTCTAGCCTTGTGGAGATGCTCTGTGTCTTTTGTAAGAAAGTACATTTCCCTATCATTACGTGCGTCTTTCTATTACTCAGATGTCTTTCATTTCTCTGTTCCCCATTCTCTCTAGCGTGAATTGTCAAGTGAACTAATTTGTCAGTCGAGTATACTCTATGTGATGCATGTAGATACATAAAGCCTGGGTTGTAGATAGAGAGTATGGGTGTGCGTACGAGGAAAAACCTGTCTATTCTGTATAGGGTGTGATTATAATAGTGTGCAGGTAGTCCCCCTGTCTTCTCTGCTGTTGTTGTAGGTTCTATGTATGCTTCTAAGCAGATGTTCTTAAGTGCACCAACCCCTCTTGTCAGTAGGAAATTACTGTGTAAATCATTATTCCTGGTCATATCATTCAAAACAAATATAAAACATTCAACAAAACAAAAATACAAATGAATATTGGTTTTACCAAAGATCTCTTGTCTTTCCATCATTAGGTTTGGTTAGCTGCCATATATTTGTGAACAAGTTAAAACAAACTAAAACATTCAAACTTACTAAAACACTAAAACAATTTACAACCTTATATAGATGTGATGCATTACAGTAGTATAACATTACCCTGGAGGTCAGAGGTGACCTCTTTCCATAGTAGTCCATCTGTGTGGTCCGCAGACCTCTTTCAGTCCTTGAACTGTGTCCTTTAATAATAATAATTTAGTTCAGATATATAGTGAGTGAGTGTCCACCCATTCCATAATGGGCTATGTCAGGCCGATCAAGGGTAGTGGGGAGTATGTTCACTCTGGATGCTGATCCTGTTCTGTAGCTAAGTAGCTCTTCAGGGCCTGAGGAGTATGGAAAAACTTGGGTCCATGAGGTGTTTGTAGTCTCAGCTTTGCCGGAAACAGCAGGGCCACTTGTCTCCCTTGTTCGTGAAGCCGAGAACATAGTGGTGCAAATTCCTTTCTTTGTTTTGTGACCTCCATGGAGAAGTCCTGGAAGAGTAGAAGTTTAGAGCCTTCATGCAGTACCTCTTTTCGAGCCCGATAGGCTCGTAGAATTTTGAGTTTCTCCTGGTAGTTCAGGCATCTAAATATGACCTGTCGTGGTCTGGGATTGTTTTGCTCTAGGCCTCTTTCCGGACCTATGCGGTGGGCCCTTTCGACGTCTATGGGCAGTATATCAGGGTGTATGCCTAGGAGTTTGGGAAAGGTGAGCGCCACAAACTCCAGCAGGTTCTTGCCTTTGACGGATTCTGGAATGCCTATTATGCGCAAATTATTGCGGCGGCTCCTGTTTTCCAGGTCATCGATACGGTCTTGTAGCAATTCTGATTTCTTTACCAGCTGTTTGATGGTGATGTCTGCTGACACTTGCCTGTCCTCCACATCTGAGATTCGTGTTTCTGCTGCTGTAATTCTGGATGCAAACTGGCGCACCTCACAAGTTAATGTGTCTACTCCCGCCTGCAGGGAGTCCATTTTTGGAAGAAAAAATGATTTCAATTCGTGCAATAGGGATTTATGATCTAGTCCTGGTGGGTCCATCTGGTCCATTGGATCAAGGACGTCAGGATGAATCTCTGTAGGATTTTTTGGATGTTTTTTATTGTCTGTGTTTTTTGTCCTGTGTGACATCTCTGCTGGTGTGGATGAGAGTTTATGGAAGAATTTATCTACTTTCATTAACCCCCTCTGTCCCCCTCTGTCCCTTTGGGGCCGGTTTTGCAGAGTTATGATATGTTTCCCTCTTGCTGAGCGGTGGGTTGCAGCAGACCCTGACAAACTGGTACAGGGTAGATGTGCAGATGTGTAGGGGCCTGGTAGAGCAGGTATTGCAGTCTGTTACCGTGTTTCTGGTATTTAGCTATTGAAGGTTCTCATCGGTTCTGTAACCGTTATTTTTTCTTCTATTGGTTTCGAAGCTGAGGAGACACAGCTATTTTAGTTTTAGCAAGCGAGGGGCTATAATATCTTTGGCTTTCTGTGCCGTTTGTCCGTGTTTTAATGCTGGTTATGAAGATCTGCAGGGGTCTGGTTTTGACCTCGTGGCGCTGCTCGCTATTCTATGAGCGGAGTAGGCTGATTTTAAGTGTATTTATGTCTTTTCAGCCACGTTGTATCCCAAACCTTGCCAGTCTTTGCCCCTCACTGTCCCAGAGCGTGTCTGTTTTTTGGTGTAGGAGTTAGTTATGGTCTTGTTGTTGTTATAGTTTTAGATTAGTTATGGCGTAGGTGTCTTTTAAGTGTACCGGGATTCTTATCTCTCTCGGTTTCTGTTCCGCTCTGCTGTGGTTAGAGTAAAGGGCCCCGGTCTGTACTTTCACCCGCTTTTTGGGTTGTAAATATTAGGTGTAATCAGGGATTTACCTTGCTTCGTGTGGCAGGGTTCCTGTCTACAGCGGGGGTGGTCAAGATGGCGGTGCGGTAGATGCGGTTACTGTATCAGGACTCCCGGTCGCTGATCTGTTGGTGAGATCTGCACACTGCTGTATACAGTCGGCAAGGATGTATTCCTCCCGACAAGTCCTTAGAGTGTGGGGCAAAGCGGCAAAATAGGGTGAAATTTGGATAAATCCTTTTCTGCTGCACGGAGCTCTGTTCAGATGCAGCCGCCTCACAAGCCCGCCTACCGGAAGTCAACACCCCCTAACTTAAATCTAATTTAAATAAATATAAATAAAATTACTATCATTAACTACATTATTCCTATTTAAAACTAAATACTTACCTGTAAAATAAACCCTAAGCTAGCTACAATATAATTAATAGTTACATTGTAGCCATCTTAGGGTTTATTTTTATTTTACAGGCAAGTTTGTATTTATTTTAACTAGGTAGAATAGTAACTAAATAGTTATTAACTATTTAATAACTACCTAGCTAAAATAAATACAAAAGTACCTGTAAAATAAAACCTAACCTAAGTTACAATAACACCTAACACTACACTACAATTAAATAAATTACATACAATTAACTAAATTATATACAATTATCTAAAGTACAAAAAAAACCCCCACTAAATTACAGAAAAGAATAAACAAATTACTGAAATTTAAACTAATTACACCTAATCTAATAGCCCTATCAAAATAAAAAAAGCCCCCCCAAAATAAAAAAAACCCTAGCCTAAACTAAACTACCAATAGCCCTTAAAAGGGTCTTTTGCAGGGCATTGCCCCAAAGTAATCAGCTCTTTTACCTGTAAAAAAAAATACAAACAACCCCCCAACAGTAAAACCCACCAACCACACAAACAACCCCCCCAAAAAAATACTAGTTAAAAAATCCTAAGCTTCCCATTGCCCTGAAAACGGCATTTGGATTGGCATTGCCCTTAAAAGGGCAGTTAGCTCTTTTGCGGTCCAAAGCCCTAACCTAAATATAAAACCCACCCAATACACCCTTAAATAAACCTAACACTAACCCCCTGAAGATTGACTTACTGGGAGACGTCTTCATCCAAGCCGGGCAGAAGTGGTCCTCCAGACAGCAGAAGTCTTCATCCAGACGGCATCTTCTATCTGCATCCTTCCGGCGAAGAGCGGGTCCATCTTCAAAACATCCGACGCGGAGCATCCTCTTCGGCCGCTGATTGTAACAGCCAATAGAATGCAAGCTCAATCCTATTGGCTGTTCCAATCAGCCAATAGGATTGAAGTTCAATCCTATTGGCCTATTGCATCAGCCAATAGGATTTTTTCTACCTTAATTATTTATCTTGGATGACGTCACTTAAAGAAACCTTCTTTCAGGGCTATTGGTAGTTTAGTTTAGGCTAGGGTTTTTTTATTTTGGGGGGGCTTTTTTATTTTGATAGGGCTATTTGATTAGGTGTAATTAGTTTAAATTTCTGTAATTTGTTTATTATTTTCTGTAATTTAGTGTTTGGTTTTTTTTGTAATTTAATTGTATATAATTTAGTTAATTGTATGTAATTTATTTAATTGTATTTAATTGTAGTGTAGTGTTAGGTGCTGTATTTATTTTAGCTAGGTAGTTATTAAATAGTTAATAACTATTTAATAACTATTGTACCTAGTTAAAATAAATACAAACTTGCCTGTACAATAAAAATAAACCCTAAGATAGTTACAATGTAACTATTATTTATATTGTAGCTAGCTTAGGGTTTATTTTATAGGTAAGTATTTAGTTTTAAATAGGAATAATGTAGTTAATTATAGTAATTTTATTTATATTTATTTAAATTAGATTTAAGTTAGGGGGTGTTAGGGTTAGACTTAGGTTTAGGGGTTATTAAATTTAATATAGTGGTGTCGACGTTGGGGACGGCAGATTAGGGGTTAATAACATAATGTAGGTGGCGGCGGTGTAGGGGGGCAGATTAGGGGTTAATAACATAATATAGGTGGTGACGGTGTTGGGGGTGGAAGCTTAGGGGTTAATAAGTATAATGTAGGTGGCGGCGGTGTCGGGGCGGCAGATTAGGGGTGTTTAGACTCGGGGTATATGTTAGGGTGTTAGGTGTAAACATAACTTTATTCTCCCATAGGCATCAATGGGATATCAGGCAGCGACAGAGAACATGAGCTTTCGCTGCTTTCAGACTCCCATTGATTCCTATGGCATCCGCCGCCTCCAGGGTGGCGGATTGAAAACCAGATACGCAGGGCCGGAAGAGTACCTGGTAGAAATTTGTTAGCTTTCAAAAGTAGTCAGATAGTGCCGAATTTGCATTCGGAAAATCTGTAATGACGTAAGCATCGTTCTGTGTCGGACTGAGACCAGCGGATCGTATGTTACGTCACAAAATTCTACTTTTGCTGGTCTGTAGGGTTTGATAAATAAGGGGAATCATGCTCGCCATAATTACGCTATGAAATTCCAGCATATTTGTGGTTGACAGCTTGATAAATAGGCCCCCATGGCTGTACCTTTATAAAGTGGCAGCAGATTATGCATATATATATATATATATATATATATATATATATATATATATATATATATATATAGTCATATGCAAAAGTTTAGGCACCCCTGACAATTTCCATAATTTTTATTTATAAAGTAGTGAAATGAGGTTTATTGGATTAACAGAACATGTGCAATATTCACCAAAACAAAATTTGACAGGTGCATAAATTTGGGCACCCTTGTCATTTTGTTGATTTGAATACCTGTAACTAATCTAGCACTGAATAATTGGAAAACACAATTGGTTTGGTGAGACCATTAAGCCTTGCACTTCATAGATAGGTGCATCCAATCATGAGAAAATGTATTTAAGGTGGCCAATTGCAAGTTGTTCTCTTTGACTCTCCTCTGAAGAGTGGAAACATGGGGGGCCTCAAAACAACTCTCAAATGACCTGATAACAAAGATTGTTCAACATTATGGTTTAGGGGAAGGCTACAAAAAGCTATCACAGATATTTAAGCTGTTAGTATCCACTGTGAGGAACATAGTAAGGAAATGGAAGACCACAGGCATCGTTCTTGTTAAGGCAAGAAGTAAAATATTGGAGAGGCAAAGGCAAAGGATGGTGAGAACGGTCAAAAACAGCCCACCTCCAAAGACCTAAAACATAATCTTGCTGCAAATGGTGTCACTGTGCATCGTTCAACAATTCAGCGTATGGGAGAGTGATGCAGAAGAAGTCTTTTCTGCACACACACCACAAACAGAGTCGTTTGAAGTATGCAAACACACTTCTGGACAATCCAGCTTCATTTTGGAAGAAGGTGCTGTGGACTGATGAAACAAAGATTGAGTTATTTGGTCATAACAATGGGCGTTATGCATGGTGGCAAAAGAACACAAACATTTGCTAGCCACAGTAACATTTGTTCCATCATGCTGTGGGGCTGTGTGGCCAGAGCCGGTACTGGGAATCTTGTTAAAGTTGAAGTTACACCGGAGTTGGATATTTCAACGAGACATCGACCCAAAACACTGCTCAAAATCTACTCTAGCATTTATGCAGAGAAACAAGTACAATGTTCTGGAATGGCCATCCTAGTCCCCAGACCTGAATATCATTGAAAATCTGTGGGGTGATTTGAAGTGGGCTGTCCATGCTCGGCAACCATCAAACCTAACTGAACTGGAGATGTTTTGCAAGGAGGAATGGTCCAAAATACCTTCATCCAGAATCCAGACACTCATTACAGGATATAGGAAGCGCCTAGAGGCTGTTATTTTTGCTAAAGAAGGCTCTACTACATATTGATGAGATATTTCTGTTGGGGTGCCCAAATTTATGCACCTGTCTAATTTCGTTTTGATGCATATTGCAAATTTTCTGTTAATCCAATAAACCTCATTTCACTACTGAAATATTACTGTGTCCTTCAGTTATTTGATAGATCAAAATGAAATTGCTGATCCCAACACCCAATTATGTATAAATGAAAATCATGGAAATTGTCAAGGGTGCCAAAACTTTTGCATACAATGTATAAAGAGTGCACTCTCACCTTCAAGTCAGCCACCAAATAGTATTATAAGTCCATTAAAATAAAAATGACTTTGTCTGATGAAGGGGTGAGATCACTTGTTTGATTCTTGTGCAAAATAAAGCACACTTTACTGAAGGAGAGGGTTTTCGAGCATATCAGGGACATTGAGGATCCTGAGGTTTTTACCTCAGTGGCAACACATTTAAAAAATGAGCATGGAGGTGACTCTTCATTAGTCTCCATCTAAGCCATTGATCATGTGCCTTTCTCTAAAAGAGGAGGAGATAGGGAGTATTTCTTAAGCAAAAGGGAAGTAAAATAGATTTTTTATCTCAATACCAGGTCTCCCTTAGGCCTGAATATGGAAGCGGATGTTAATCTTTTTATATAAAATGGATTTTGATATACATAAAATGTATGTTGTTTAAACTGATATCACAATGATCTTTGTTAAACCCACAAGTGAATTTAGAGAGAGGTGTTGATCTCCATTTATTATTTATTTATAATTATTTTATAAATCCTATTTTTCTTGTCAATTTAATTGTTCCATATTTCCATTTACAGTTTTCAAATTTCTAAGCTATTTTCTTTATAGATGAAATTTTGTATTATTATTATCATTATTACTTCTCTCTATTTTTCGTGTTCACTTGTGTGTATATACTATTATGTGCTTATACATTGACATATAGTTCATCATAGGGTTAGATTAGTAACATATGTGTTCAATTAGGCTATTAACCTTTCCCTTTAAATGGACTATGAACAGACTAATCTTTGTAGCAGTGATCAAGTGCGGTAGCACCGCACGAAACGCGTATGCTGATTATTTGCTGTTTTTTCTGGTCTTTCACATGATCGATTGACCAGTATCTGTTTACCTTCTGAGTTACTACATTTTTGTTTTTTAATGCACTGTGCTTGAATAAACATCTTATTTTTGAGGACATCGCCTTAGGATTCCTTTCTTTCCCCAGTGTAGCCGGATACACTGTTTGTTGTTATACCTATACTGTCCCTGTAAGCCAGGTCATAGGTTTTGGAAGTGTTGGTCATGTATGAATATCTTGCAGAATTCTGAGGTTGATTACAAAAGGAGATTTGCAATTTTTTTTCTTTTTCTTTGTGATAACACATGTTTCAGGATCCTTATGTAAGCATGGTAGGAGCCCTTGTTAATTTCTATCACCTGTTTCACTTTGGGTTTACATAAGGCAATCTTGTATTTTCAACGTCAATAAAATATTTAAAATAAAAATAAATGCTTATATTTCAAATTGGAACGTAACAATGCATATTTAAATTTTAACCTTTTTATCCCTTTAATCCTAAATTTGGAATCAGAATGATGAGCCAAGGTCTAGCTAAGAAAAGAGTGGTGATTGCTAATAGAGTCCAAGGGGCCTACTTATCAAAGTGTCAACGGAAAATGCGCTTGAATTTCGCGTTGTAGTTGTCACAAGATTGATGCGCCGTAGTTATCAAAGCCTGAAGATCGGAATAATTAGAAACTTGTGACGTAACATACGATTCGCCAGTCTCAATTCGATGTGGATCGATGCAAATTGAAAACCTGTGGGATTTAGGCGTAATTCTGTGTATTCGCCCTCCTATTCGTCACAATTTGAAGCTCTCAAGAGGTTATCAAAAAATGAACAATAACGCTTGCGTCTTATCTACCGCAGGGTACCTAGTTTTCAATCCACCACCCTTGAGGTCGCGGATGCTATAGAAGTCAATGGGAATCGGAAAACACTGAAATCTTATGTTCGATGCTGCGAGAGAGTGAAGCATATCACCTAATAAAACTCAATTTAAAACATTATTAAATATGTATACCCTTTTATAAATCAATCAATATTCTTGCTACACATTTTGTGCACTATATAGAGAAATAAACTTAAAATTTAAATTATATATATTTCTTTTTTATATAACTCTTTTCACCATGTTTATAACTGTTGTTTATAGGCTTTGAAAAAATGTTAGCAACACAAAAAAAGTTATTAAATAGCATTCCCTTTCTGTAATTCACTCTTCATCAAAAATATTTAACAAAGGATAGCAAGAGAATGAAAACAGTGCAAAGTAATTAAAAATATTTTAAAAAGAAAATTAAATTCACACAAAGGATAGCAAGAGAATGAAAACAGTGCACAGAAATTAAAAATATTTTTTATAGAAAATAAAAATCACACAAAAAGGATAGCAAGAAAAAGAAAACAGTGTACAGAAATTATGCAATCAGTTATTTATGCAAAACACATGCATATTTATATAGGGATGAAATCTAAACTCTGATTTTCTGTTTGTATGGCAGCGTTGTGAAGGCTTAAAAGGTCAGTCACTCATATTAGTTATCAAAATCAATATTATCACTGTTTTCATTCTGTTGCTATTCTTTTTTGGAAGTAGAATGCCATTTTAAAGTTATTTATATGTATTTGTCTCCAGTTCATAGCACTGTTTAACTTTGCGCTTGAAAAATACATTGAAAGGTATTTAAAATGGCATTATGAATCACATAAAGGATATAAAAAATATTTCATATCATAATGTTCGACATTACAATCTTTTTGTAACTTAGGTTTGCAAATGTTAATACACCACATTGTTCATTAATATGTTATATCAAAAACAGAGTAATCTATAACCATTTTAACCTCCACAATGCTGCCATCCAAACACAGAAAATCTGAAATATGCTTTAAACTATAGCTAAATACTTTGGTTTGCAAATGTTAATACACCACATTGTTCTTTAATGTTATCTAAAAAACACAGTAATCACTGACCTTTTTAACCTCCCCAATGCTGCCATCCAAACACAGAAAATCTGAAATATGCTTTAAACTTTAGATAAATACTCATGTGATTTTCATAATTAATTTTGTTATTTGCACAAACAATATACCTGCATTTCTTACAGCCGCTAAACTCACCTGGATGACCTAAGCAGATATTCATTTTGACATAGCATTGTCAATGTCAATGTGCTCGTCAAATGATGCAATAATACCGAAAATCGGAAAATCTTGAATAAATTATTCAATTAATTGCTCATAAAATGATGCGAGAATAATCAAGTTGTGCAAGTCATTTGTTAGGTAATGTGTGGCGCATCATTTATTCAATTACTGAAACCATTCACAGCTGTCGAACTTGGCATTATAAAAGGGACTCTTCAATCACTTTATTTCATTATTATTTTGAGCATGGACATACTAAATGCTTTACAGTTTGTCCTGTTCTTAAGGAGACGCAGGGAAAGATGGGTGTTGATGGTTGCAGGTGTGTGACAACAAAGACGCCAGCGGGTGCCGAGTGTGTTGGTCTTCATGCCCTCAGTGACCGAGAGGTGATTTGTAGATTTCAACTAGATAGGGCCTCTATTGAGAGGCTCTATGTCGAAATCAAGGACTCTCTCAAGCCACTCACTGAAAGAACTAGGGCAATCCCTGGGTTGGTGAAATAGCTATCGGACCTCTATTTCTTGGCAACTTGATCATTCCAGGCTGTAGCAGCTCTAGCCATAGGTATGAGCCAGGGAACCTTCTCACGTAATCTGAAGGTTGTCTTGAATGCTTTGCACCAACGCCTAGTCCATCATGTCCACTTCCCCAATACACCTGAGGAGTGGAATGCTGTCAAGCTCCAGTTCTATCTAAGGGCTGGATTGCCAAGGGTATTGGGGGCCATAGATTGCAAGCATGTATTGGTGCAGTCTCCCAGGGGTAAAGAGGAGCCATACTGGGACAAGAAACACAACCACTCGCTGAATATCCAGGTCATCTGTGACACCAGGTTGAGGATCATGAGCCTACGCTCCAGACTCCCAGGCTGCAACCACAATTCTTTCATCCTCCGGAATTCTACCATCTACCATTGGTTCCAGGAGGGCCAAATGCCAGAGGGAATCCTGATAGGTAAATATCTCTTAAATACTCAAACATATGTATATGATATATTTTAATCATTCTGATTGCTAATGTCAATGATCTATTTTGTTTATGCAGGTGATTCCAACGGAGTGGAAGACGTGCGCTACAACCAGGCACACATCGCCACCAGATCAGTGATTGAGTGCACCTTTGGCATATTGAAGAGCTGTTTCCGCTGCTTGGACATCTCTGTTGGGGTTCTTCAGTATGCCCCCTCCAAAGTCTCCTTAATTTTTTTGATTTGCTGTATGTTGGACAACATTGCCCTAACAATCCCTGATATACATCTGGAGAGCTTGGATAACCATGAGTATGGTGAACATCTAGATCCATTACAGGAGTATGATGCTCCAGGAGTCCAAGCTTGAGCAGACTATATTCAGGCAGTTTTCGGGCAATAATGTTGACAGTGCAACATACAGTATTTTTTATATATATATTTACTTTACAGTATAATTTTTAATCCAAAAGATTATATATTTTGGATTATGTTTGAGCAAATATTGTCATTAAAATATCGACAAAATGATATTGTATATCATCGTCTTGCCATTGATTGAAAGTGGTTAATTTTGTCGATTGTTGCAATTGTTCTATGTAAAGTTGATGAAACACGTTTAATAAAATATCTTGAATTATTTTTTTTGGGATGTACACTTGACTCTGTTCTTATTTTTAAAGTTATAGCAATACATTTTTGTAATATGTGTTTAACTTCTATCTAGGCTTTTGAAAACTGCCCCCTTATTTCAGTTCTTCAGACAGACTTAAAATTTAGCCAATCACTGTTAACTTCCGGATAACTTAATGTGCATGAGCTCAATGTTATCTATGTGAAGCACATTAACTAATGACCTCTAGTGGTCTAAATTATATCTGATTACAGGCAGTCTTCAAGGTCTAAGAAATTTGCATATTAACTTCTTAGGCTTATTTTTCAACTAAGAATACAAAAAAAAAAAAATCAAAGTTTTATATTAATTATTATGTTATAAAGTTAAAAGAAACATTTCTAAATATTTATTTATTGTTTCAGTGTCAGATTAAACTAATATATTTAAAAAAAAAAATATTATTAGATTGCTATAATATTTTTTTTTGTTTAATTTTTTTTTTTTATTGAGGTTTTATAATACATACACAAGAAAAGGAAACAAACATCGCCTCATATTGCCAATAGTAAACATGTCAACATATATAGAATGAAAAATATATAAATGGGGGTGTATGAGAGAATGGGAAATATTGCTGATAATCTAGATTCTGGTGCCACCCTTAACCAGTAATGAAATTAAATTTATACAGGGAGATATAGTATCAGACCATATATTAATGGTCTGATAAAGTAAGGGAAATGAAGGCACACAGAGAATTTATTTCATACCAAAAATAAATTTATTAATTATAATCCCTTGTCACATTTCGTGAAAAACTCTGCATTTGACTCAAACCAACACAAAATAAGGTAAACACCATATATATACAACACCTTAAATCTAAAGTAACAATGCCTGCAGGATATCTATAAAGCATACGTATGCTGCTAAGTCTGATAAAATCTAAAACACACATAAATCAGGTTGCTAGATTGTATATAGACCTAAAATAGAACAATTATGCACATATCCTAATATTAGTTATAACATGCCTAAAGCAGTGTGTCAAAACATAACATAATGGAAAAAGTAAAATAAACCGCTGAGAAAAGTCTCTCTCAGAAGCTAGGAGGAAACACAGTTAGATCCTGCACTCGGTCCAGGAAAATGCAAAGTGAAAATACAGTCCTTTATGCAAAAGGTAAAGTAAACGTATTAGATCTTACTGTGATCTGTTCCCAAAAGTAAGATTTTAAATCACTTGCCAGGATAGAGCATGCAGCGGTGAAACAAACTAGCTCTGTGTCCCAGGAGATTTTTCAAAGAAGCAGACCGCTCTCTCTGTGGCGTCTGATGTCACTGGGGGGGGGAGGTGGTATAGCTTTGCAAGCTCTTCCAATCGGACTTGTGGGTAAAGTGCACTTTCCGTGTGTAGTAGTGATCAGCTGTACCGGCATCCGCCGCACCGAGAAAGAACCAGGCTTTCCCTAGGCTGATAGATCAAAAGCATCGGAGCGTACGTCAGGATATACGCAAACTTGCTCAGGTGGATACGATATGTATGTTCCTCTCGCTCTTAGCTTGCGTGCATTTACTTAGACTCCACAGGTGCCTGTTTTCCAAGTCCTGTATTCGCTTCACAGGGCAACAGATGAAACACCAAACAGTCCTTATAGTAGCACAGACCATATGTTTTTTTGCAGCATGTTTCTTTAAAGTCAGCACATAAAACAGGTATGCAGATAAAGTGCAGGCAGTAAAAAGGTATAAAAGGCTATGCGTGTCCCATAGACCTTAGAACCTTAAACAGTTCTTATACACAGGAGTTAGTCGACCTGCTCCTGAATAAAACACTTCAGTGTTAAAAACACAAACCAACGATCGTTTCACCCCCACATCCAGTGTGTTTCACAGGGGTTCATCAGGGCTTGAATGAATCCTTACCGGATTTCCTCTTAAGATAAAGCTCGCCTGACATTCCTCAGGTGTGCTTCCCCCACCTGGGGTAATTAATTAATTAAAGGTGTGTTCACATAAGAAAACATATTCCAGTTTAGAGATGCATATAATCAAAATACAAAAACCTTATGTGTAAAGTTGTGAAGATTCTAGTTATACACTAAAATCCTAGGGAAAGTAAAAGCCTAATTCCTCAGCTTTCTAACACTTTTTGCCACAACAAAAAATGATGACACCTTACAAATATAGCACATGTCTTGTCTGAAAGGGGGAGAGTCCACTGACTATAGAAAACTAGCATACTCCAATTTATCATTAAGTCCTACTGGGTATCTAGTATTAAGTTTATAGATCCATTTTGTTTCTTTCTGCAATAGAACTTTGTCATTATTGCCACCTCTACCATTAGTTATCCCTTTGTCTATGATAGTAAATTTCAAAGATTCTACACTTCCATTATGGAACATGCCAAAGTGTCTTGCCACATTTGTGTCATTTTCATGAAGGATATCGTCCCGATGTTCCTGTACCCGGTCCTTTACTAACCTTTTGGTTTTTCCAACGTAAAAGACCGGGCACGAGCAGCGAAGAAGATAGATTACCCCTTCAGATTTGCAGTTGAAGAAGAATTTAATGTCAAAAACCTTATCACATGAAGTGAAGAACTGTTTGGTGCTATCCATGTGGGCACAGTACACACAGTGCCCACATGGATAGCTACCTTTTATTCCCTTGTCCCTTCTTAGCCAGTCTGCATTAGAGGGGCCTCTCACAAATTGACTCTGAACTAAGTGATCTCTCAAACTTAGTGCTTTTCTAGCTGTTAGTAGTGGTTTTTCACCAATCGAATCTCTAACCTTGTCATCCAAGGTAAGTATATGCCAGTTATTAGCTAGTGCTGATCTAATATTGGACCATTGATTATTAAACTTAGTGATAAATCTAATTTGCGTCTCTTTGGGCTTTGATTTATTGTTATACAGCAGGTGGTCTCTAGGAGTCTTTCGTGCCTTCCACAAAGCTTTTTTGAGACATTTATTGGAATATCCTCTTTTGAGAAACCTTTCTTTCATTAGGGCAGCATGTGTATCAAATTTTGTTAGTGATGAACAGTTTCTCCTAAGCCGGAGGAACTGTCCATACGGAATACCCTTAATCAGATGGACAGGATGACCACTGTCAGCATGTAAGATGCTGTTAGTGGCATTCTTTTTCCTGAAATTTTCTGTCACGATCTTCAAGCCTTCCTTCTTGATAGTAATATCAAGAAAGTTTAGTTCGGTCTTGTTTGTCTCTGATGTGAGGATGATGTTCCTGTCATTATGGTTAAGTTCATGAACAAAATCATGAAATTCTTCTACACTCCCATCCCATAGGACAAGAACATCATCCACATATCTAACCCACATTAACACCTTATTGTTAAAGGTGTCACTGTGTCGTTCAAATATATCTGACTCCCAAGCCCCCAAATGGAGGCAGGCGTAGGTGGGAGCACACACTGCCCCCATAGCTGTTCCCCGTATTTGTTTATAGATCTGTCCGTCAAACGTAAATACATTATTCTGGAGGACAAATCTAAGTAAAGAAATAACAAACTCAGAATGTTCTGAGAACAGGGGACCTTTTGTTTCCAAAAATTTCCTTATTGCCTGGAGTCCAATATCATGAGGAATAGAGGAGTATAGCCCCTCTACATCTAGAGAAGCTAGCAGTGTATTATCATTTACTACCACTCCATCAAGTTTCCTCAAAAGATCCGCTGTGTCCTTAACATATGATGTTAAAGATAAAAGGAATGGACGTAGATATTTATCTACATATTCCCCAGCTTTCTCAGTGACACTGCCAATCCCTGACATGATAGGCCTTCCTATCTTTCTTGATATTACTATCAAGAAGGAAGGCTTGAAGATCGTGACAGAAAATTTCAGGAAAAAGAATGCCACTAACAGCATCTTACATGCTGACAGTGGTCATCCTGTCCATCTGATTAAGGGTATTCCGTATGGACAGTTCCTCCGGCTTAGGAGAAACTGTTCATCACTAACAAAATTTGATACACATGCTGCCCTAATGAAAGAAAGGTTTCTCAAAAGAGGATATTCCAATAAATGTCTCAAAAAAGCTTTGTGGAAGGCACGAAAGACTCCTAGAGACCACCTGCTGTATAACAATAAATCAAAGCCCAAAGAGACGCAAATTAGATTTATCACTAAGTTTAATAATCAATGGTCCAATATTAGATCAGCACTAGCTAATAACTGGCATATACTTACCTTGGATGACAAGGTTAGAGATTCGATTGGTGAAAAACCACTACTAACAGCTAGAAAAGCACTAAGTTTGAGAGATCACTTAGTTCAGAGTCAATTTGTGAGAGGCCCCTCTAATGCAGACTGGCTAAGAAGGGACAAGGGAATAAAAGGTAGCTATCCATGTGGGCACTGTGTGTACTGTGCCCACATGGATAGCACCAAACAGTTCTTCACTTCATGTGATAAGGTTTTTGACATTAAATTCTTCTTCAACTGCAAATCTGAAGGGGTAATCTATCTTCTTCGCTGCTCGTGCCCGGTCTTTTACGTTGGAAAAACCAAAAGGTTAGTAAAGGACCGGGTACAGGAACATCGGGACGATATCCTTCATGAAAATGACACAAATGTGGCAAGACACTTTGGCATGTTCCATAATGGAAGTGTAGAATCTTTGAAATTTACTATCATAGACAAAGGGATAACTAATGGTAGAGGTGGCAATAATGACAAAGTTCTATTGCAGAAAGAAACAAAATGGATCTATAAACTTAATACTAGATACCCAGTAGGACTTAATGATAAATTGGAGTATGCTAGTTTTCTATAGTCAGTGGACTCTCCCCCTTTCAGACAAGACATGTGCTATATTTGTAAGGTGTCATCATTTTTTGTTGTGGCAAAAAGTGTTAGAAAGCTGAGGAATTAGGCTTTTACTTTCCCTAGGATTTTAGTGTATAACTAGAATCTTCACAACTTTACACATAAGGTTTTTGTATTTTGATTATATGCATCTCTAAACTGGAATATGTTTTCTTATGTGAACACACCTTTAATTAATTAATTACCCCAGGTGGGGGAAGCACACCTGAGGAATGTCAGGTGAGCTTTATCTTAAGAGGAAATCCGGTAAGGATTCATTCAAGCCCTGATGAACCCCTGTGAAACACACTGGATGTGGGGGTGAAACGATCGTTGGTTTGTGTTTTTAACACTGAAGTGTTTTATTCAGGAGCAGGTCGACTAACTCCTGTGTATAAGAACTGTTTAAGGTTCTAAGGTCTATGGGACACGCATAGCCTTTTATACCTTTTTACTGCCTGCACTTTATCTGCATACCTGTTTTATGTGCTGACTTTAAAGAAACATGCTGCAAAAAAACATATGGTCTGTGCTACTATAAGGACTGTTTGGTGTTTCATCTGTTGCCCTGTGAAGCGAATACAGGACTTGGAAAACAGGCACCTGTGGAGTCTAAGTAAATGCACGCAAGCTAAGAGCGAGAGGAACATACATATCGTATCCACCTGAGCAAGTTTGCGTATATCCTGACGTACGCTCCGATGCTTTTGATCTATCAGCCTAGGGAAAGCCTGGTTCTTTCTCGGTGTGGCGGATGCCGGTACAGCTGATCACTACTACACACGGAAAGTGCACTTTACCCACAAGTCCGATTGGAAGAGCTTGCAAAGCTATACCACCTCCCCCCCCAGTGACATCAGACGCCACAGAGAGAGCGGTCTGCTTCTTTGAAAAATCTCCTGGGACACAGAGCTAATTTGTTTCACCGCTGCATGCTCTATCCTGGCAAGTGATTTAAAATCTTACTTTTGGGAACAGATCACAGTAAGATCTAATACGTTTACTTTACCTTTTGCATAAAGGACTGTATTTTCACTTTGCATTTTCCTGGACCGAGTGCAGGATCTAACTGTGTTTCCTCCTAGCTTCTGAGAGAGACTTTTCTCAGCGGTTTATTTTACTTTTTCCATTATGTTATGTTTTGACACACTGCTTTAGGCATGTTATAACTAATATTAGGATATGTGCATAATTGTTCTATTTTAGGTCTATATACAATCTAGCAACCTGATTTATGTGTGTTTTAGATTTTATCAGACTTAGCAGCATACGTATGCTTTATAGATATCCTGCAGGCATTGTTACTTTAGATTTAAGGTGTTTTATATATATGGTGTTTACCTTATTTTGTGTTGGTTTGAGTCAAATGCAGAGTTTTTCACGAAATGTGACAAGGGATTATAATTAATAAATTTATTTTTGGTATGAAATAAATTCTCTGTGTGCCTTCATTTCCCTTACTTTATCAGACCATTAATATATGGTCTGATACTATATCTCCCTGTATAAATTTAATTTCATATATAGAATGAAACCAATTGCAAAACAGTGTACAAAAATAGGAGAACAATGCTAATCAAACCTCTATTTTATAATTTTTCGATCTTAATTTGACAGACTAATTAGAAGGCCACTCATGGACCCTTTTAGGTATACTAAATGAATCGGTATATTAGTCTGGAGAGTAGCCGCTTTTGGGCTTTATGATAGTTGGGGGGAAGTAGGGAACAAATCAGCGGGTAAACACCGCTCGGAGCATGGAAGAAAGGGGAAAAAAAAAGGGAGGGGGGGGGCAGAGGTAGCATAAGTAAAGTTCCTATGACTCTTGTTCAGTAATAAAGTGCCAATGACATTATAAGAAGTCATGACAGAAAATGTTATAGTAGATAATATGAAAACATATAAATATATATACATATATTTTGTATTAAGGAGCCTCTCTGGATATTTTATAGTACCTGTTGAACTGTTGTTTATAGAACATACTGTGTGTTAAAACAAGCGAATTAAAACATAAAAATGCAAAACCAGATGTTTGCTATCTAAACTAGTTTCTGTAGGTAGCTTACCTAAATATGCTGTACATAATAAATAGTATGACTCTGCTACCCTGTGGGAGCCAGCTGGGATCTGGGTCTAAGGCCTAATCCTGAATATACATGGGCCTCTAAACATAAGCAAGTTAAGAGATAAACATCATTGGTGCAATTGCAGATAAGCATTTAACTAGAGAATGAACATATAAAGTCTAACAGCATTAGGTATATTAGGAAAACTTAGCTATTATAATGTAGACTAGTGTTAAATAAAAGATAGCCTAATGCATTATAAGTCTCAAAACGCACAGTATAGTGCACATACATATAAATGCCTACATTAAAGGTGACAGCAAACTCTTAGGCTGCTTGATCCAGTACATAAAGAGGTAAATATCTAAATCTGTCTCAGACATATACAAAAAGCTAGCTTGAGAACACATATATACATACATCTGTGAGTCCAGGATCAATATACATGTTTTGTTAAGAAATACCTGGTTGTGAGATAGAGTTCTTTATAGGCACTATACTACAGTAATCATAAAATTAGCCCAGTTTAAGCAGTTAGAAACATATTATTATTGAGAGACGCAATCCTGCCTACAAACCAGTGTTTAATTACCTAACTCTGCTAAACTATAGACACCTTATACAACACAGGCCAGGGAGAGTATATGGGAGCTAAACTTACTGTCTCAGATATCAGCATTTGTGATGAGACCTTGAATGGGAGAGATTTCACTAGAATCTAGGAAAGCTTAACTATGAAGGCTATACTGCAGAGGGTATGTAGTATATAGTAGGCATAAGCGTTAACTGTACTAAAAGTGTCAGCCCGACTCAACTAATTTTTTCTTTGCTTTCCTTAATTAGATATGATGAACTACATACTCAATATCGCTGACTGACTACCCAGTCTAAAAGGGTCATATATTTAGTGTACATATTGAGAAGTATCTAGGGACAGCCAATAATGAACAACATACTAAAACTAAAGCAAAATATAAAAAAAAACGCAATCATGTCTAATATGCATAACTAATGTTACACATTATGATTAATAGCAAAAATCACATACAGTGCTATAATTAATGTAACTTTAGACAGGAGGATCAAATGGGGATGGATTATGCATACAACATAACATGAAGTATTCTAAGAGCAAAAACCTTTTATAGCAAGAGTTTACTAGATTTTATATAGTCATACCCTTTGAAAAAGAAGAATAGTTAATTCTAATTGAAAAAGACAATTAGTCTAATATATATATAGTCCCTATTCTCTGTGCGTATACTGCAGAGTTGAGTAAAGACTACATTAACTGACAGCATAAAGTCACCTTTGTACAGTATTGAGATCAGACCCAAGGCCATCATTAAGCAGTACATCAGTAATAAGAACTAATATTTTGATCTGTGAGTGTATGGAACAGTATTCCCTGAGCTTAGATCAAACTTGTCTTTATGCTGCTCCCGCTATAAGGCAGACTACTCTAATGGCGTCAGGCTGAGTAGTTGTAAAATAAATTGCATCAGCTAATAAAAACAGCCTTATCTGTCCTTTAATGGCAAACCTGAGTCATGCAGTATTTAGACTGTGATTGATGGTATCTTTTGCGGTTAGCAATAAAACTAAAAGTCAATGGCTATTAGGCCAAATATAAGAGGGTATTGGTCAGTCTCCAACACATCCCAGCAGTTGAAAAGAGTTTACCCCACTCCCGTCTTTAAAGAGCAGCTTGATGGGAGATCAATTTCAGGGCGCAGAAGGGGACAGCATGGCAGCCCTCCAGGCAGAACCGCATTGGAGCGTTGAAACTTCTTGCGACTTGGGCGGCCGGCAACAGCTGTCTGGTCAAATAGAGATATGACCCCTGGCTCGATCTTCTGCCCTCTTGGGGGCAGAGCGGGTGCGGTACCAAGGCCCTTCAAAATCCTCCGGTAGGATACAGAGTCCAGATCAGCTATGCGAGTCAGCATGTGGGGTATCGGTCTCCTGGGGACATAAGCGCAAGGCTCCAGATCCTTAACCTCCTCCGGATCCAGCATGGCGTGTCGGATGCCCGACCTACTTATGCTCACTGGCAAGTTCTCACCATCTGAGCCATAGCAAAGTTCACTTTCACCTGCCAGGACATGTGTCGCTTTGAAAGGTATGAGGTTGTCCGTTACAGGTAAGGATTGCGGGTGGGTTACTTCAAATGCTCCTACAACATCGCCGCCATCTTGTGTACCATGCAGACTGAGAAACTGTTCAAGGAGGTGCGCAAATAGTCGGCCAATTTCTGTAAAATGATCTTCCAGCAGCCCACAAACATGATCCTCAAACTTGTTTAGTGCTGCTTCTGGATCCATTTGGTGGGTACTGGGAAGGAGATGCTTCACAAATGTTAGAGTGAGTTGCGTCTACACCATCTGGAGAGCAGTTGTAGGCCCTAGAATGTGCCGCCACTAAGATAGCTCAAATGTCCATAAATCTGTTTTTTTGCACTCCAAAAAGGCATTAGGTGCAATTGCCTTTAATCTCTACTCAAGTTCAAAACCTAGGCTATTGCAAAATGAGGTATTTATCCATTTTTAGGCATTTGTGGCAGAGGAGCTCCAGGCAAGTACATCTGCTCACTTTGCCAGTTGGCTCCGCCCCTGCTATAATATTTTTAAGTAGCAGCAATGCGCTACAGGTTTAGAAATGAATACATGCAAATGCAACATTGTTGACACAGTGATAAATAGGGGCCCTAGGCTGCACTATAAAGAGGAGGCATATAACTACTGACATCACAGGGGTGCACTGTGTGCATCTTAATGTTCGAAATGGATTCCAACAGTTGCACTTAATTTAGCACACAAGGACGGGAGACATATTACAAGTGGTGCACTAAATATTTTTTTCTCTTGTGCGCTAATATTGTTGAAAGTAAAAAGTAACACGAGAGCAAAACACGAAGTGCACTAACTTAAAGACTTCTGATATCATGACCATGTTAACTTCTCCCAATAGTCTTTAAAGTGATGGTAAATTAACGTAAGTTTTCATATTTTGAAAGAATATTTAATTTTTTTATTTTTTTTTCATATTTCATATATCTTTTTTTTTTTTTTTAATATTTTTATTGAGGAAAAAATGGCATACAGAATAAGTGTTACAGCATCATATAGTTACATTTCAACAATGTGCATAACAAGTTATACTGTATAATTATAACAGAAATGCAAACCTTAAGTCAAATGTCATAGTTACACAAGCAATAAGCAATATCTTCTAACTGTATGGAGAAAGGTTAGTGTATTATGGGTTTGCTGCAGAAGATTAAACAGTTTTAAAGAAGACCAGCCAATGAAAAAAACAGAGGCCTCTTATTCCATTAAAGAGGCCTCTCAAGGGCCCCATATTGCGGAGTACTGTAGGGTTTACAGAGGGTCATTTGAATTAGAGGAGACCACTTATGGATCTCAATGATGAAACCTCAAAATTTTTGTTATTTTCATAGCTAAAACTGGAAAGGGGAAAATAAAGTCACTGGAGTATTATGCTGCAAGATATGCTCATAAAGAAGGTGGTTAGGGTGCGGTATAAGTAAGAGAGACCGCATAGTTAATTCTCCCAACAAAGGAAGTGTATTATGGGGGGGGGGGAGGGGCGAGAAGGTGGTAAATTGAGTGAGGTGAGTCAAATATGTTTAGAAGCCATACCTTCCAAGAGGGACCAGGGTGATTGTAATATTAAATTTAAGAAAAAACATGCTTAAATAAAACAAGGCACCGCATCTATGTAGGGAGTCCTCTAGCTATATGGGTCATTAGGGTATGTGTAAAGTAGACCAAATGCACATTGAACCAGTGTAAAGCCTAGTATTTCAGAGCCCAACAAATCTTGATGACTAAATTTGGCGAAAGTTATGCAGCTTAGCTGTGGTATCATGAATAGGGCAACTACGCAGAATGCAGGGCCAGCCTGCCTTAATACATCTAATGAATATTCATATACAAGATTACACATAGCAGTATATAGGTCTTGATGGTGAGCAAAAAGCTGGGGCTAATTGCAGGGGCTTATACAGAAAGCTGTTGGTTAATGTTGATTTTACCCTACTATTTATGTGGTCTCCTAACGGTGTATGAGTTGTCAATCCCTACTGTGGGGGTAAACATGGAAAGGTTCAAGTGTCTCGGCCACAGACACCCAAACCTAAGGAGGATTCAGAGGGGTAGGAGTCAGCAAATCAAACTCTACGGTGTCCATGAACTTTGAGGGTATAAAAGGAATTAAGAGTACACGTACATTTACAAACAATCTATACTCGGGTAGCTGGATCCTCATTAACATCATGCTAGATCGCTATGTACATTAACCTTCTTCATGCAAATCTCATGAGCCCAACATAACATACCTTTGAGTAGAAATATGTGTGCCTTATTCTATACTCTAGGAGTAGGAAGAGTGGCAAGAATAAACCAAAGAAACAAAAATTTAGTGGAAACCTAGGCTCCACCTGCTATGGAAAAAGTTCCCATACTAGTAATCGTAGTAACCCTAGAGCATAGTTAGGCAAAAGGAACAGTGCTTACATGAACAGTATTGTCCAACATGTTAAACTATACCAAACAATAGCCCCATTGTGAACATAAAAGATAGCGAAGGGCTAAGCTAAGAGCAATTAAACATTATAGACAGGAGAAGCACACCCCTATTAGTATATACATGCAAACTTATAACAATATACTTTTAAAATACCTTGAAGCCACAAGGAATTGGTGTTATACTCAGGGTCAGTTACTGAGGGCTTAAAGAGCTAAATAAGAAGCTTAGGGGCTGCTAGGCTTATTGTGAGTGAGAGGAAGGTAAATGGACGGGTAAATTAAGTATCAAATGCTAAATATACTGGGTAGGCAAGCTGCAATGCTACTGGGCAACCTAAGCATACGCACATTCTCTTGGACATATTGGTTAACGGGGAAAAAAAAAAAAAATACATAAGTAAATTGGATGCATAACAGATTGGTGATATACCTAGTGTAGTTAAGCCTAGCTCTGTGTATAGGAGGACAAACAGGATGCATGAAGCTAATACATTTCTGTAACTAAAGTGTGCTAAATATTAGCAGGGGTTATGGAAAATGTAAAGGGTCCCAGCCATTGGTGTTAGTAAATGTTATAAGTTGTTGCTAACATCTGTGATTAATGACAGCTATACATCATAAAACTATGAAAAGCACCATACCATGTGGTCAGATTGTGTACAGAAACATATGTCACACACTTAGTATTATAATTAATATCTAAGAGAGCAAGAGATAAACAGCCATATGGTTATAGTTATGGAAAGGCATAAACAGATATATGTAAACATTTCAAAGATGTATCTGTCATGCCTTCAAATTGCGTCTGAGGGCAGTCCCAGTTGTAGGGGAGAACCCACATCATAGCCGCAGGATAATGGAATATTACAATGTCCTGGTTCATAGATATGCCAGTATAAGTCCGCACTGATGCACTAAACATATAGGTAAGCTACAGTGTGGTGACTTTAGGCTCAAATATTAAAAATTAGGTCACCCGATACCAGAGCGTAAGTTTGTGTCTGATTTGTGAGCTAACCATACTGACCATCTATGCGCTTCTCTTATTATATACACATCCGTGGGGAGGTCCAAACATGCGGCAAGGAGCAAGGACAGTTCAGTATTACAGGTGGTCCAAGGCTCGCATGCGGTCTCCACTGGACTGTGCAGCGGCCGCATCTCAGTGCCGCTCCACAAGGTAAACTCCCGTGTCGTACCAGGGTAGAAGGTAGACCCGTGTGAACACGGGCTCTCAGAGGCAAGTGAGGGGCAAAATTTGCACTGACTCGCATTCTTCCAGCTGCAATCCTTAATCTTCTGATGCGGGTCAGTGTTGTAAAACAGAGCCTCCGCCCTGGGATTATATGTGTCGGCAGCTGTGCTTATCATGTCGCCCCTCGCACCACATGTTTCCTGTCCTTGGCTCGCCAGGGTAGGGGTACGATACTTAGAGGTCGGTCTAGCAAAGACCCTGGATAGCTGAGTCTCTATTAGCTGGAGGGAGGCCTCAATGTAGCCCAAGGCCAAAGATCCCCAGTCCTCCACCGCCGCCATTTTATATGTACAGATTGTACTTGTCTGTTGCTGTCTTTTAGGCGGGGAAACCAGAAATGCTGCCGGTGTAAGATCTTAGGTTGCCTCGGTAAGCTAGTGCAGTGCGCTGGATAAGTGTGGCGACTGTTATGCGTCTCGTATTAACTGCCAGTCGAATCACCGCTGCTGCTGAAATTTCGGCACTGCGCCATCAGACTGAGCCTTCTGGGCCCCGTTGTAGAGCTTAACTTAGGATTGAATTAAGTAGTTAGGCACCCAGGCTTGATTAGGAGGATGCTTTATGAGTGAAACATGTAGAGATCCTCAGTCGAGCCGCATATTCACACCTTAGATCATGGTTTAACTCCAAAGTTCAGGATTCAGAGTCAGAGCTCGTATAACATGCGACCGTCCATTTAGGCAGTTGGCTCCGCCCCCCAGAATGGTGCAGTTCCTATTGGCTGCAAGAGCTGCCTGTCAAATGGACAAATAAGAAATTGTGTGACAGAGGTTGCAGTGAAACATGTAACAGAGCCTCATAAAAAGGGTGTCTTAAAAAAGATTAATTGTGTTTGGGACAAAAATAAGCACATTGATATGCGTAAAATTAAATGTTCTTTCAAAATATAAAAAAGTACTTAGGTGAATTTACTATCACTTTAATGGAGCATGCTTAAAAAAAAGGAACACGTATTGCTTGCACACTAACTCGACACTTACTGGATGGAAGAAGGGACCTTGAGACAGAAGGTCTGGTCTTACAGGAAGAGGCCATGGTGGGCAACTGAACATTTGGACCAGGTATCCATACCAAATCCTGTGAGGCCACGCTGGGGCTATTAGGATTGCAAATCACTGTTCCAATTTTATCTTGGAAATAAGTCTGGAGAGTAGGATCAGAGGAGGAAATATGTAATCAAGTTGGAAAGACCAAGGGAATGCAATAACATGTAATACCTCTTCCTGAGGATCCTGGACCTCACAAGGTACCAGGGAAGTTTGTTGTTCAAACGAGAGGCCAAAATATCTAATTCTGGTAGGCCCCACTTTTTTACAATCAGATAGAATACATGTTGGGACTGACGGTTGAGGTATTTCACCTCCTAGTTGTCTACACCTGGGATGTGAATTGCAGTGATGAGGCAGGAATAGGTTTCTGCCCAAGAGAGGATTCGAGATACTTCTATCATGGCTAGGGAATTGCGAGTTTTAAGAAATAAACAATAGTTGATTTGGGTGAAATTCTGATAAATGAGAAGATTGGGCAAGTACCAAGCTATCGCCCAGGTAAGAAAATACTGCAATACACTGAGCTCTGATTATATATAAAAGGGCACTGAGAACCTTGGTAAATATTGTTTAAGCTGTAGCTAGACCAAACGGAAGAAAAGAAAACCTCAGAAAATGGTAATGTTCTGGGTGAATGGGTGTGAAGGTAAGCATCCTGTAAATCTATTGTGGACATAAAGTGACCTTGTTGAATAAAAGGCAGAATAGTCCTGATAGTTTCCATTTTGAAAGTTGGTATTCTTACAAATTTGTTTAGAGTTTTCAGATCCAAAATTGATCTGAAAGTGTCTTCCTTCTTTGGTACAATGAAGAGATTTGAATAAAATCCCATATCCTGTTCCTTCAAAAGAACTTGAATAATTAGTCCCATATATTCCAAATCTTAGACAAATTTAAGAAAAGCTTGAGCTATTATTGAATGTTTTAGAATATCAGTTAGAAAAAAAACTTCCTGTGGGGGGTCTTGTTTTATATCCAATTCGATATCCCTGAGAAATAATGTTTTGAATCCAGGGATTTTGGACAGATTGTAACAAAGCTTTCTGAAAAAAGGTTTAATCTGCCTCCTACCAGTAATACTGGGCTGGGGGCCTTACCTTCATGTGGTCTTAGAGGCTGGATTAGATTTCTTATTCTGTTTGGATTTGTTCCAATTTGAAGTGTGTCTGAAGACTGAGTCATGGGGTCCGATTCATCAAGCGCTACGTAATCTGCTGGCGCTTTATAAATAAATGATAATAATAATAATAAATATGTAGCTGTTTCCACGAGACTTCAGGCTCGCCGGAGACAGGAGTTAAGAAGCAGCAGTCTTAAAACTCATCTGCTACCTCTGAGGCGGCGGACAGCAATCCGCCCGATCGCATACAATCGGGTTGATTGACACCCTTTGCTAGTGGCCGATTGGCTGCGAATGTGCAGGGGGGCGACATTGCACAAGCATTTCTAGTGAAATGCTTGTGTAATGATAAATTCCGACAGCGTATGCTGTCAGCATTTATCGCTGTGTGGCGGACATTGATAATTCGGCCCCAAAGGGTTTAAAGGAGGAGTCATTTTCTGTTCTCTATTCTGATGAAAGGAATGAAAATGATTAGAAGCTTTACATTTTCCTTTTGACTTTTTGTCTTGAGGAAAAAAAAACTCCCTTACCTCCAGTAATAGTAGAAATAATAGAATCGAATTGAGACCAAAACAGTTTCTTTGCTTGGAAATAAAAGGAGAGTAGTTTTGTTTTAGACACATACGCTGTCAACATTTATCATTGCCTAAGCATTTCTAGTAAAATGCTTGTGCAATGCTGCCCACTGCACATTTGCGACCAATCGGCTGCTAGCAGGGGGGGTCAATCTTCCCGTTTGTATTGGGATGATTGCTGTCTGCCATTTCAGAGGTGGCTGGCGAGTTAAGGAGCAGCGATCTTAAGACCGCTGCTTCTTAACTTCAGTTTCAGGGGAACCTGACATTACGGAGGTAGACTGCAGTATCCGCTGCTTGATAAATCTACCCCAATGTCAGCATTAGAGGATTTAAGCCATAGGGCTTTTCTGGTAAGTATAGCTAGAGACATGCTTTTTATGTTAATGTTCATATCAAACACTGCATCGCAAATAAAATTGTTTTTTATTTTGAAGTAAATTCAATAGATTAGAATATTCAGGGTCAGTGGATAACTGCTGTGCAAGACTGGTTAACCAGTTAGTGGAAGCCGAAATACAAATCAAATGATGCTGTTTTCAGTGCACTGTACCTCAAACTCACTGTTATTTTCTTATGCATAGGATTTCCTTTCAAGTAGGTAGGGTTTTGAGTATTTTGATAAATGCTCTCCACCTTTTAAGTTGCGAGAAAAAACAGTGAGATCTGTATTACAGAAATGTTTACAGAATTGTGCTGGGGTTTGAGAGAAAATTTCATGCATGCCCATGGAACACATGTTCAGCCCATTTTATGAAGAAACTACAATTACACACTGGGGCCTATCTATCAAACTCCAAAAGGAGCTTGACGGCCCGTGTTTCTGGAGAAACACGCCAGAAACACCCGCTGCTCCATAATCTGTTTGCCTGCTCTGAGCAGGCGGACAGACATTGCCGCAATTCAACCCGATCGAGTACGATCAGGTTGATTGACACCCCCCTGCTGGCGGCCAATTGGCAGCGATTCTGCAGTGGGCGGCGTTGCACCAGCAGCTCTTGTGAGCTGCTGGTGTAATGCTGAATATGGAGAGCGTATTGCTCTCCGTATTCAGCGAGGTTTGTCGAACCTGATCCGCACTGTCGGATCAGGTCCGCCAGACTTTGATAAATAGAGGCCTTTGTATTTTGTACTTATAAGTATGAATTTCTATGTTGTTTTTTTCATATTCAGTTTACTTAATTTACTTAAATTACAATTTAATACAATTTATTTCTGTTTAATTTACATACAAAATACGTTTTTTATTAAATACACATTTGATGAAAATTTTGTGTAAATGGTTCAATTATTGATTTTTTATGATTTTGAAATAGGATTTTGAGTGTGCACATATGAAATGTATGCATCTCTTTCCCATAAAAAAATGCAGTATACACCCCTTAGGGAGATTCCCTGTTTTATGGTAAAAAGTGGCTTCATATAATTCCACCAGGGAAATAGAAGGGTCTCTGAGCTGGCAAGATTATAACCAAGTGGGATTGCTTTAATAATTAAATTACTAGGAAATAATGTCAGATAAATCCCAGATCAACTGCAAGCAAGAGTTATGTGAGTGATCTTTTTTTGATAAAAGTAGACTTTACTGGAACTGAGAATTTGGTTGGATACCTTGGGGGTTTTGTTTGTTTCAAGACTCTATGTTACAGATGTGCAGCACTAAAAAAATGATTCGGACAAATCCTTCTAAATAAATAATTGGGTAAATTAGTTTCCCCTAATATTCGTCAGCTGTACTAGTCAGTGTTTGTTTTATTTTAAACAAAACGAGTACTGAATATTCATGAAACCTTTATATTTGTTATTGTTAAAAGAATATACAGAAATGTTCCTTTGCTGCAGGTGAAAAATTCACCTGTAGTGTTAAATACTTAGGCATTGCCAACTGCAAATATGCTGGAATTCCACAGCGTATTTGTGGTGAGCCTGATTCGCCTTATTTATCAAACCCTACAGACCTGCAAAAATAGAATTTAGTGACATAACATACGATCCACCGAACTCAGTCCGACACAGATCGATGCTTACGTCATTACAGATATTCCGAACGCAAGTTTGGCACTATCTGACTACATTTGCTAGTTATCAAAAGTCTACCAGGTACGCTCGGCACTATTCCGGCCCAGCGCACCTGGTTTTCAATCTGTCGCCCTGGAGGCGGCGGATGCCATAGGAATCAATGGGAGTCTGAAAGCAGCGAAAGCTTATGTTCGCTGCTGCCCGATATCCCATTGATTCCTATGGGAACATTTACACCTAACATGTACCCCAAATCTAAACACCCCAAATCTTCCCCCCCTACACCGCCACCACCTACATTATACTTATTAACCCCTAAACCGCCGCTCCCAGAGCCCATCGCCACCTACATTATACTTATTAACCCCTAATCTGCTCCCCCTACACCGCCACCACTATATTAAATTTATTAACCCCTAATATGCCCCCCCTACACCGCCGCCACAATATTAAATTTATTAACCCCTAGCTATCTTAGGGTTTATCTTTATTTTACAGGCAACTTTGTATTTATTTTAACTAGGTAGAATAGTTATTAAATAGTTATTAACTATTTAATAACTACCTTGGCTGGATGCAATCAGCCAATAGAATGTGAGCTCAATCCTATTGGCTGATTGGATCAGCCAATAGGATTGAAGTTCAATCCTATTGGCTGATTGCATCAACCAATAGGTTTTTTTCCTACCTTAATTCCAATTGGCTGATAGAATTCTATCAGCCAATCGGAATTGAAGGGACGCCATCTTGGATGACGTCACTTAAAGGACCCGTCATTGTTGAAGAAGACTCCAGATGAAGAGGATGCTCCACGTCGGATGTCTTGAAGATGGACCCACTCAGCACCAGATGGATGATGATAGAAGATGCCGTCTGAATGAAGACTTCTGCCTGTCTGGAGGACCTCTTCTGCCCAGCTTGGATAAAGACTTCTGCCCGTCTGGAGGATTACTTCACCCAGCTTTGTTGAGGACATCGGCCCGGTTGCGTGAAGACATCTCATGGTAGGATGATCTTCAAGGGGTTAGTGTTAAATAAATATTCCTAGCATTAAATAAATTATTCCTATTTAAAAACTAAATACTTACCTATTAAACAAACCCTAAGATAGCTACAATATAACTAATAGTTACATTGTAGCTATCTTAGGGTTTATCTTTATTTTACAGGCAACTTTGTATTTATTTTAACTAGGTAGAATAGTTATTAAATAGTTATTAACTATTTAATAACTACCTTGGCTGGATGCAATCAGCCAATAGAATGTGAGCTCAATCCTATTGGCTGATTGGATCAGCCAATAGGATTGAAGTTCAATCCTATTGGCTGATTGCATCAACCAATAGGTTTTTTTTCCTACCTTAATTGCAATTGGCTGATAGAATTCTATCAGCCAATTGGAATTGAAGGGACGCCATCTTGGATGACGTCACTTAAAGGACCCGTCATTGTTGAAGAAGACTCCAGATGAAGAGGATGCTCCACGTCGGATGTCTTGAAGATGGACCCACTCAGCACCAGATGGATGATGATAGAATATGCCGTCTGAATGAAGACTTCTGCCTGTCTGGAGGACCTCTTCTGCCCAGCTTGGATGAAGACTTCTGCCCGTCTGGAGGATTACTTCACCCAGCTTTGTTGAGGACATCGGCCCGGTTGCGTGAAGACATCTCATGGTAGGATGATCTTCAAGGGGTTAGTGTTAGGTTTTATTTAAGGGGGGATTGGGTGGGTTTTAGAGTAGGGTTGGTTGGGTGGGTGGTGGGTTTTAATGTTGGGGGGTTGTATTTTTTTTTACAGGTAAAAGAGCTCATTATTTTGGGGCAATGCCCCGCAAAAGATGTAATTTAGTGTAGGGTAAGGTTTTTTTTATTTTGGGGGGCTTTTTTATTTTGTTTTTGGGGATTAGATTAGGTGTAATTAGTTTAAAAATCTTGTATTTATTTTATTATTGTCTGTAATTTAGTGTTTTTTTGTACTTTAGATAATTCTATTTAATTTTATTTAATTGTAGTTAATTTACGCCTAGATTTAGAGTTCTGCGGCCAAAGGGGTGCGTAGCTAACGCTGGCTTTTTTCTGGCCGCACCTTTTAAATACCGCTGGTATTGAGAGTTCACAGAATGGCTGCGTTAGGCTCCAAAAAAGGAGCGTAGAGCATATTTAACGCAACTTCAACTCTCGATACCAGCGTTGCTTACGGACGCGGCCAGCTTCAAAAACGTGCTCGTGCACGATTCCCCCATATAAAACAATGGGGCTGTTTGAGCTGAAAAAAACCTAACACCTGCAAAAAAGCCGCGTTCAGCTCCTAACGCAGCCCCATTGTTTGCTATGGGGAAACACTTCCTACGTCTGCACCTAACACTCTAACATGTACCCCGAGTCTAAACACCCCTAACCTTACACTTATTAACCCCTATTCTGCCGCCCCCGCTATCGATGACCCCTGCATATTTTTATTAACCCCTAATCTGCCGCTCCGTAAACCGCCGCTACTTACATTATCCCTATGTACCCCTAATCTGCTGCCCCTAACACCGCCGACCCCTATATTATATTTATTAACCCCTAATCTGCCCCCCACAACGTCGCCTCCACCTGCCTACACTTATTAACCCCTAATCTGCCGAGCGGACCGCACCGCTATTATAATAAAGTTATTAACCCCTAATCTGCCTCACTAACCCTATAATAAATGGTATTAACCCCTAATCTGCCCTCCCTAACATCGCCGACACCTAACTTCAAACATTAACCCCTAATCTGCCGACTGGAGCTCACCGCTATTCTAATAAATGTATTAACCCCTAAAGCTAAGTCTAACCCTAACACTAACACCCCCTAAATTAAATATAATTTAAATCTAACGAAATTAATTAACTCTAATTAAATAAATTATTCCTATTTAAAGCTAAATACTTACCTGTAAAATAAATCCTAATATAGCTACAATATAAATTATAATTATTATTTTTTTTTTTTTTTTTTTTTTTTTTTTTTTTAATTCAAGGTTTGTGGCAAGGCATACATACATAGATCTCAAGGTAACAACATAGTGGTATTGAAAGACAATTGTGAAACAAAATGTTATATGAACATTATACAGTCTTGATATAAAGATCTTAACAAAAAAATAAAAATAAAGAGCATACATAAATTAGATGCCTGATGTTCAATATACCTTATAAGTGATATAAGGGGCCACTTTTGGACCTCGTCTGTGAAAGTCCAGAAGTTAGAAGGTATTACCATCTGAAAAGATCACTTTTGGATCTATAAGGACAAACCTCTTTTTATTTTTGAAAATGTGGTAGGGGATAGTGGGAGTTAGTCAGTAGTAGATATTGTACCTATTATCTAAATCAGAGTGGGTATATAATATACCAGTACTTGGTAGTCACTTATAGTAGTTATGGTACACATCTAATGTGGATTCTTAGAGAGCAGAACTAAACAACTAGGAATACTAATTGTACAAAGAGATACACTTAGAATTATTTAGAAAAGAATACCACAAAAAAACATATTTACTTAACTCCGGATGATCACATAAATGTGGAATTACTCTATTTGTTTAAAATGTTCCATTACATTCATACTTTAATATTTTATTATAGCAACTAGGAACAAACATTCACACAGAAGTAGCCTGAAAGGGTTAAAAACACTTAAACCCAGTTAACTAGGATGGATATGATAAGTAGTGCTATATGTATTTAACCTGATGCCCACAGTTTTGTAATAAAAAATAAGCTAAGCCCTTACAATCCGAGGGCTATTTTACTTTTAAATAGTTATATTTTTAAGGTAAATAGTAGGCACCAGGATTCAGGGGTCCAGCAGGAGAAGCTAGTTCTCTCCTGTCTGTCGCTTTTAATTTGCTTACCGAGTTAATAACAAAATCTTTATCTACCTATATAATTGCTGAATCCTGGTGCCTACTATTTACCTTAAAAATATAACTATTTAAAAGTAAAATAGCCCTCGGATTGTAAGGGCTTAGCTTATTTTTTATTACAAAACTGTGGGCATCAGGTTAAATACATATAGCACTACTTATCATATCCATCCTAGTTAACTGGGTTTAAGTGTTTTTAACCCTTTCAGGCTACTTCTGTGTGAATGTTTGTTCCTAGTTGCTATAATAAAATATTAAAGTATGAATGTAATGGAACATTTTAAACAAATAGAGTAATTCCACATTTATGTGATCATCCGGAGTTAAGTAAATATGTTTTTTTTGTGGTATTCTTTTCTAAATAATTCTAAGTGTATCTCTTTGTACAATTAGTATTCCTAGTTGTTTAAACCTCTTTTTATATTTATATTAAAAGCTATAAAACATGCTTAAGTAAATGTTTTTAACGTATAGTGATTTAACAGGGTGTTATAACGTTGAAAAAATTGTAAATAAGACTCTGCCTTCCATGTAGCCAGAATATACCTTTTAAATGCTGGGTAGAATATTAGACTACACTAAAACTTGGAGACCGCAACTGTGTATGTATACATTAAAAGGGTTGGGAGACAGGAGGGAGCTATATATAAAACAAAGGAGACTGCTCCAAAGGATGAGTTCTTAGATCCATATCAAATATGAGTAACATATATATAACGAAGGAAATCCCACTAAAACATATTGAGAAGAAGGTATTCTGTCTCCTATTAAAAAATATATATATTACAACATCATGTTAGCCCATATCTTATCAAAAGACCAGTAAAAATTAAAGGAGTAAGAGAATGGGTATCCCGCTACCCCGGCCGCTGGCAGCAAGACACCACTTTAAAAAGGTATACTGGACCATTAGAGGTATGGGTAAGGCATAAAGGCTGTAAGGCATTCAAGGGTATAAATGCAGAGATGGCTGAATATGCTTTCTATAGGCAGTTGGGGAATGGGGAAATGGAAGAACACTTAAGATAAGGGTATACCCAAGTATATATTGTTAAGCAGTAAATAAGTCACAAACAATACAGGGGAACTGTAATCCTTCAGCAAATGATCCTTAAATAGTTACAGATATACACTGCTAAAGTGGGACCGCAGTTATAATGTACATAAAATATGATACTATATTACTAGGCTTGACATCCTTATATAAACAGTAAGGGCTAAGGCGATATAACAAAGCATATTGTAAAACAGTAAATAAATCATAAATAATATAATATAAGGGACCTGCAAACATTGGACAGAGCATCTGCGATTAAATGTAAGCACATTACAAATATACATATTGTTAAAATCGAGCTACAATGGTAACAATGCAAAAAATAGAGTGTAATGACTATAGGGCTAAACATCTATATGAAGAGTTCCTACTGTGTTACTCCCAGTCACTGAGGGAAAAAAAAAGAGCTGATGTGATGTCCCAGAGCAGTCCACCATATTCTCTTATCGTGCTTGCGAAGACCGGTTTAGGTCAGACCTTCAGGGTCCCGCTTCGAAAGTAGCAGCACTAAGGAAGGGGTGATTGGAAGCAAAAATATTTATGAAGAGTGCAGCGTCCCAGCTTAGCTTTAGTAAACGTATGCAAATACTGGCGTTGGATCCCCCTAACCCAGTTTATGCATAGTGTTCACGGGAAAGTCACTCGCTGGAGAGCGCACTAATATTTGATTGGAAGCCCTCTGTTGCAATATAGATGGTAGTTGGTTTGCCGCTATATTAGTCAGACAATCACCTGGCTCGGTAGTGTAACACAGCATGCTACCATCTAGCTGTTCAGCTCTTTCTCCATCAGCCGCTCCATTAGGTGTCACAGAAGTACTTTGCAAGTCCCTTACCATTCTTTTAGGTGTGGGTTGCGGGCTCCGGGGTGCCAGATTACCGTCAAGAGTGTCAGCGGTCTCCCGCTCTGTCAATGCAGGCTCCCTCTGCGTGGCTGCATGGAGCGAATGGTTATCTCTAGGGCTGAATGCATCATGTAAGATAGATTCGAATGCGGAATGATGTTCCTTTAGCAAGCGGTCCAGGTCCCTCAAAATATCTGTAGTCCATTCCATAATCTTCGGTATAGATCTGTAGTCAGGCAGATTAGGGGTTGGATGCTATGAGATCAGCACAACGTGCTGCCTAACGACAAGGCCCGTTGGACCTCGCCGGGGGGTAAATAAAAGGCCTCAGCCCTAGAATGTGCTCCGGGTGCTCAAAGTCACGATCCTTAAAGGGTTAATAGGCTCATTCCAAGCAGGATCTGTAGTGCTTTAAAAACCATGCTATGTGGTAGATAAATGAGCCGCCTGGAGTGCTATTTTAAGTGAAAATAATGGAAGGTCTAGAGCAGAATGTTAATGTGCGACCTATCATGGCCGCCTCCCGGAAGTTCCCCTATAATTATTATTTTAACCAGGTACAATAGCTATTAAATAGTTAAGAACTATTTAATAGCTAAAATAGTTAAAATAGTTAATATAATTACAAAATTACCTGTAAAATAAATCCTAACCTAAGTTATAATTAAACCTAACACTACACTATCAATAAATTAATTAAATAAAATACCTACAAAAATACCTACAATTATTTACAATTAAACCTAACACTACACTATCAATAAATTAATTAAATACAATTCCTACAAATAAATACAATGAAATAAACTAACTAAAGTACAAAAAATAAAAAAGAACTAAGTTACAAAAAATAAAAAAATGTTTATAAACATCAGAAAAATATTACAACAATTTTACACCTACTCTAAGCCCCCTAATAAAATAACAAAGCCCCCCAAAATAAAAAATGCCCTACCCTATTCTAAATTAAAAAGGTTCAAAGCTCTTTTACCTTACAAGCCCTGAACAGGGCCCTTTGCGGGGCATGCCCCAAATAATTCAGCTCTTTTGCCTGTAAAAAACCCACATACAATACCCCCCCAACATTACAACCCACCACCCACATACCCCTAATCTAACCCAAACCCCCTTAAATAAACCTAACACTAAGCCCCTGAAGGTCTCCCTACCTTGTCTTCACCTCACCGGGTCCCGATCTGTCCAGAAGAGCCTCCGATGTCTTGATCCAAGCCAAAGCGGGGGGCTGAAGAGTGACGTCCATCCTCGGGCTGAAGTCTGGATCCAAGCGGCTGCTGAAGAAATCCATCATCGGCTGAAGTCGGAAGTCCATCATTGGGATGAAGTCTTCTATCAAGCCGCATCTTCAATCTTCTTTCTTCTGGAACGGAGCAGAGCCATCTTCTTTCCAACCGACGCGGTACATCCTCTTCAACCGACGCCTACTCGGCGAATGACGGTTCCTTTAAATGACGTCATCCAAGATGGCGTCCCTCGAATTCCGATTGGCTGATAGGATTCTATCAGTCAATCGGAATTAAGGTAGGAATATTCTGATTGGCTGATGGAATCAGCCAATCAGAATCAAGTTCAATCCGATTGGCTGATCCAATCAGCCAATCAGATTGAGCTCGCATTCTATTGGCTGATCGGAACAGCCAATAGAATGGGAGCTCAATCTGATTGGCTGATCGGATCAGCCAATCGGATTGAACTTGATTCTGATTGGCTGATTCCATCAGCCAATCAGAATTTATCTACCTTAATTCCGATTGGCTGATAGAATCCTATCAGCCAATCGGAATTCGAGGGACGCCATCTTGGATGACGTCCCTTAAAGAAACCGTCATTCGTCGGGAAGTCGTCGGAAGAAGAAGATGGGTCCGCGGTGGAGGTCTTCAAGATGGAGCCGGTCCTCATCGGATGAAGATAGAAGATGCCGCTTGGATCAAGATGGTTGCCGGTCCGGATCGCCTCTTCTTCCCGGATAGGATGAAGACTTTGGAGCCTCTTCTGGACCTCTTCAGCAGCCGGATGATGGATGTCTAGCCCCGCTTGGGCTTGGATGAAGATTTTGGAGCCAGGACGGATCGGTGTGATACCCGGCGAGGTGAAGACAAGGTAGGAAGATCTTCAGGGGCTTAGTGTTAGGTTTATTTAAGGGGGGTTTGGGTTAGATTAGGGGTATGTGGGTGGTGGGTTGTAATTTGGGGGGGGGTATTGTATATTTTTTTTTTACAGGCAAAAGAGCTGAATTCTTTGGGGCATGCCCCGCAAAGGGCCCTGTTCAGGGCTGGTAAGGTAAAAGAGCTTTGAACTTTTGTAATTTAGAATAGGGTAGGGCATTTTTTTATTTTGGGGGGATTTGTTATTTTATTAGGGGGCTTAGAGTAGGTGTAATTAGTTTAAAATTGTTGTAATTTTTTTCTAATGTTTGGAAATATTTTTTTATTTTTTGTAATTTAGTTCTTTTTTATTTTTTGTACTTTAGTTAGTTTATTTCATTGTATTTATTTGTAGGAATTGTATTTAATTTATTTATTGCTAGTGTAGTGTTAGGTTTAATTGTAGATAATTGTAGGTAGTTTATTTAATTAATTTATTGATAGTGTAGTGTTAGGTTTAATTGTAACGTAGGTTAGGATTTATTTTACAGGTAATTTTGTAATTATTTTAACTATTTTAGCTATTAAATAGTTCTTAACTATTTAATAGCTATTGTACCTAGTTAAAATAAATACAAAGTTACCTGTAAAATAAATATAAATCCTAAAATAGCTATAATATAATTATAATTTATGTTGTAGCTATATTAGGATTTATTTTACAGGTAAGTATTTAGATTTAAATAGGAATAATTTATTTAATAAGAGTTAATTTATTTCGTTAGAATAAAATTATATTTAATTTAGGGGGGTGTTAGGGTTAGGGTTAAAATTAGCTTTAGGGGTTAAAAATTTTATTAGAGTAGCGGTGAGCTCCGATCGGCAGATTAGGGGTTAATACTTGAAGTTAGGTGTCGGTGATGTTAGGGAGGGCAGATTAGGGGTTAATACTATTTATTATAGGGTTATTGAGGCGGGAGTGAGGCAGATTAGGGGTTAATAACTTTATTATAGTAGCGGTGCGGTCCGCTCGGCAGATTAGGGGTTAATAAGTGTAGGCAGGTGGAGGCGACGTTGAGAGGGGGCAGATTAGGGGTTAATAAATATAATATAGGGGTCGGCAGTGTTAGGGGCAGCAGATTAGGGGTACATAGCTATAATGTAGCTGGCGGAGGCGTGCGGACGGCAGATTAGGGGTTAATAATAATATGCAGGGGTCAGCGATAGCGGGGGCGGCAGATTACGGGGTTAATAAATATAATATAGGGGTCGGTGGTGTTAGGGGCAGCAGATTAGGGGTACATAGGAATAACGTAGTTGGCGGCAGTGTACGGAGCGGAAGATTCGGGATTAAAAAATTTTTATAGAGTGTCGGCGATGTGGGGGGGGCCTCGGTTTAGGGGTACATAGGTAGTTTATGGGTGTTTAGGGGTTAAACAATTTATTTAGTTGCAGTGGGCTCCGGGAGTGGCGGTTTAGTGGTTAAACAATTTATTTAGTTGCGGTGGGCTCCGGGAGCGGTGGTTTAGGGGTTAAACAATTTATTTTGTTGTGGTGGGGTCCGAGAGCAGCGGTTTAGGGGGTAAACAGTATAGTATAGTGTGGGTGTTTAGTGACAGGGTACCAATAAAGCTGTAAAAAAGCTGAAGAGCAGAGAGATTGATGACTGTTAGTTAACAACAGTCCGCTAATCATCGCATCGTACTTGGTGCATGGCTTTTTTACAGCTTTTTTGATAATTTTGGAGAGCGTATTCAGGTCCACGGCAGCGATGTTAGGCGATCTTAGGCGAGCGTATTGGTGCCGTCGAATCCAGGTAAGTTGACGGCTTGATAAATAGATGCCGTAACCTCTAGTGTGCTGGAGAGTTGAGCTAATTGGTGCGGTCAAATGCAGGTAAGTTGACGGCTTGATAAATAGATGCCGTAACCTCTAGTGTGCTGGAGAGTTGAGCTAATCCCAACCCTTCTTATAGCCCTAGACCGTGTTAATAGGAGGATTAGAGCGGCAGATCCCTGGGCCTGTCCTAAAGGACATTCTACCCTAATGCAGGCTCTGGAATCTGCTGTGCTAAGCCTTCTATTAGTGCGGCCTGGGGCTGTGAGAAGAAGGATCGGAATCCATGTGGCTCTTAAGCATGCTAAAAGTGTGAGTGATCTTTTGAAAAGAAGGCCCTTGGCTGTTGTAGCGTATTGCAGTGAGAGAAATGACATAGTGGTGCCGGGGCAGTGGGGGTCTCTATTCGATTAGGCTTGTGTTAATTGAGCCATGGGCAGATTATCGCTAGGGTTAAGTGTAGCTAGGCGCCTTCTTTAAGCCGTTTTATTTCTTTATTTGTTTTTAGAAAATGCCTAAATCATGATCTTTAGCCTCTTTAAAACCAATTTTTTCCCTTTTCACATGGATTTTGCATGCTTTTTTCTGTCTCTTATTATGGGGGGGGGGGGGGTTGCTGTTAATCTCCTGCATACTTAATACAAATTTAAACACATTCCCTTCCTAGTTTAAATAAAATGGTAAAACAGCAAATGATTGACACTTTAACCCTTTAAGGACACAGCTTTCAGTTTGCTCAATTGTTTTATGACGGAAAAAATCTGTCATATGTCCTTAAGAGGTTAAAACTAAAAAACGTAATAATAATAATATTATTTCAACTACAAGACTTTTTTTTGCAATAGGACAATACAATAACAGAAATAACCATGAGTATAGTGAGTTTGAAAGAATGTGCAAGGCATGAAAGAACAGAGCAGCATTTCTAATGTGTAAGACAGGAAAGGAAGTCCTCATATGGAAGGTATATTCTGAGAGATTTCTGAGAAGGGGACACTGAGTGACTAGCAAGCGTGTGCACAATGTGTATGAGACAATCAGCACCTTTACATAGAGGGTTCTTCAATGAGCTTCTCTCCCAAATAAAATACTGCAGTTATATTGGAAACATACTTTAAACTAAATGCCTAAGGATATACAGTCGCAAAATACTGTTCACTAGATTGTTCCCTTAATAAAAAATATTTCTAAAACTATGGACTTGATTACAATCTATGGGGCCGATTTATCAATGTCTGGCTGACATGATACGCTGTAACGTATCATGTCCGCCAGACATCGCTAAATGTCGACAGCATACGCTGTAACGAATCATGTCCGACAGACATCGCTAAATGTCGACAGCATACGCTATAACGAATCATGTCCGACAGACATCGCTAAATGTCGACAGCATACGCTGTAACGAATCATGTCCGACAGACATCGCTAAATGTCGACAGCATACGCTGTAACGAATCATGTCCGACAGACATCGCTAAATGTCGACAGCATACGCTGTAACGAATCATGTCCGACAGACATCGCTAAATGTCGACAGCATACGCTGTTGGCATTTCACATTGCACAAGCAGTTCTGGTGAACTGCTTGTGCAATGCCCCCCCTGCAGATTCGCCACTAGCAGGGGGTGTGAATCAACCCGATCGTAAAATTAAAACGGTGCTTTAACAAACAATGGCATTAAATATTTTCCAAAACAATACTTGAAAATTGAAAAGCTTCTATATAGAGGTAGAAAAATGGTGCACAGTCTGCCCATCCTGACAACCTAAAAGACACACTCAGATGGTTTAGCAGTGGGGCGGATGGAAAAAAATATCATTTTAGCATGCAAAAGCGAAAAAAAAAAAAACTGCCACTAAAAGATTGTAATCAATTGCAACAGAATTTTCTTATTAATGTTCCAGCTTTCCCTGTATTTTAAATTTTAAAATTCCAATACTCTCGCACAGTAAATCAAGTGCAGTCTGTGGAATTCAATACCTAGACCTTTATACTTGCAGCACAGTGATTGCTTGATATGTGCAGAAGCTTATTTATATATGACCCTGACTGGCCACAGTAAAGAAGACATGATTAAAACATCCAAGAAGCATTTCATGGGGTGTGTATATAGAATGCAAAACAATAAAACTGTTTCTAACCAAATTGCTATTTACATTATTTATTTTATATGCAGATATTTTGCAATGCAGTGATTAATTAATAATGCAGAAACTTAAAATGATGTTAATGTCACTTAATGATTGCATTATTTTTTTTAAAAAAAGATTTGATGATACATTAATCATACTGTACCTGATCATTTTTTTTAAAAGAAATTATTTATATATTTTTTAATTTTATAAATAAAGTATGTTTGATGATGGTAATGTATAAAATGAAAATACAAACTACAGTACAAAATAAATATTTTGTTACATTTTGTTGCATTTATGTCCAGCAATAAAGAGGTTACATACAGTTAAATATGTGATGTGTCCCACCTATAGAAAGTATAGTGTATGACTATACAGCACAAGTGATGTGTTAATGTGATACTTATATCATGTACAGTGTGTGACTATACAACACCAGTGATGTGTTTATGTGACACATATATTATGTACAGTGTATGACTATACAACACATGTGATGTGTTAATGTGATATTTATATCATGTACAGTGTATGACTATACAGCACAAGTGATGTGTTAATGTGATACTTATATCATGTACAGTGTGTGACTATACAACACAAGTGATGTGTTAATGTGATACTTATATCATGTACAGTGTATGACTATACAGCACAAGTGATGTGTTAATGTGAAACTTATATCATGTACAGTGTATGACTATACAGCACAAGTGATGTGTTAATGTGATACTTATATCATGTACAGTGTATGACTATACAGCACAAGTGATGTGTTAATGTGATACTTATATCATATACAGTGTATGACTATACAACACAAGTGATGTGTTTATGTGACACTTATATGATATACAGTGTATGACTATACAGCACAAGTCATGTGTTTATGTGACACTTATATGATGTACAGTGTATGACTATACAGCACAAGTGATGTGTTAATGTGATACTTATATCATGTTCAGTGTATGACTATACAACACAAGTGATGTGTTTATGTGACACTTATATCATGTACAGTGTATGACTATACAACACGTTATGTGTTTATGTGGCACTTATATCATGTTCAGTGTATGACTATACAACACAAGTGATGTGTTTATGTGACACTCATATAATGTACAGTGTATGACTATACAGCACTAGTGATGTGTTTATGTGAAACTTATATCATGGTCAGTGTATGACTCTACAACACAAGTGATGTCTTTATGTGACACATATATTATGTACAGTGTATGACTATACAACACAAGTGATGTGTTTATGTGGCACTTATACCATGTACAGTGTATGACTATACAGCACAAGCGATGTGTTTATGTGGCATTTATATCATGTACAGTGTATGACTATACAACACAAGCGATGTGTTTATGTGACATTTATATCATGTACAGTGTATAACTGTACAGCACAAGTGATGTGTTTATGTGACACTCATATAATGTACAGTGTATGACTATACAACACAAGCGAAGTATTTATGTGGCACTTATATCATGTACAGTGTATGACTATACAACACAAGCGATGAGTTTATGTGACATTAATATAATGTACAGTGTATGACTATACAACACAAGCGATGTGTTTATGTGACATTAATATAATGTACAGTGTATGATTATACAACAAAAATGATGTGTTTATGTGACACTCATATAATGTACAGTGTATGACTATAAAGCACAAGTCAGGGCTGTCTAACACAGGGCAAAAGGGGCAGCTGCCCAGGGCCCAGTCTTTGTTGAGGGGCCCAAGAGTCCTCAGACTGCTGATGTCATGTGACATGGGGGGGCACACAGTCAGTCCTAATACTGTCACAGTCAAATGTTCTCTGCTTATATTTATTTGTGAGAAACTGTGCCAGACTGTGCCAGTGTCATGTGACATGCCAAGCTAGTGCCATGTGCTGTTTTAGATGTGCACTGTACAGCACTGAATTCTAAGCCCCCCTAACTCGGCATCCAGCCAACCCCACTGCATCAGAAAAGGTCCTGCTGGAGTTACCACTGTTACCAGGTAACTGCTCTGGTAATAAGGATTGTTTCTGGGTAGGGCTGACTGTAGGCGCATGCAGCAGAAAGCTGGAGTGGCAGGCACATGAGGATTTGAGCATCTGTGCAGCTGCACACACTGCTCTCTTCAGTCTTGAGGCTGTGTGACTTGTCTCACACTGTATCCATGCAGTCTTGGGCACACAGCATCGAGTCTCCTGGTCCCTTAGCCCTGCTCTTTCTGCTGTGATCCTAAGATCAACTAACTGAAGTTTGTTAGGGAAACAGTGATTTGTAGAAAGGTGTCAGTTGGTAGAATAAGTGAGTGCACACATGCCCCTCCCCCATGCAGCATCATCTAGTGCAGGGTGAAAGGGAACTTGTTCCTAGCAAAGAAGTGACATGCTGCTGTGGCTAATGTATAATGTCATGCTGATACTTCACACATTATGGTAAGGTTTTTTTTATAGTTTTTTTCTCTCTGTCTCAGAATTTACAGCTTCCCATAGTAGTCCTGCTGTTCCCGTCAGTAATCTTATATTTGTCTGAACCTTCATTCTTCCTCCTCAGCCTTTACCTTGCTTTGCTCCAGTTGGCTGCCCTAAATCTCTTTAAGCAGCTAACCTCACACAAGAATCACACTCAAAAGTATATTAAATTAATCCAGAGTGGAGGAATTTATATATTTATATACTTATTAGTACTGCTTAGGTCCAGTTTCAAATGTTGCAATTTATTTGTATTTATTTTTAAAATGATTAGCCCAGCAGTGGATGATCCACTGCTGGGTTAATAATTTAAAAAAAATATATAAAATAAATTGATTTAGTTGTTTTTTGGGATGTTGGGGTGGAGAGCGAAATTGCTTGTTGGTGGGGGGGGGGGGCAACAAAATGTTTGCCCAGGGTCCAATCAATATTAAAGATGGCCCTGGCACAAGTGATGTGTTTATGTGACATTAATATCATGTACAGTGTATGAATATACAGCACAAGTGATGTGTTTATGTGACACTTATATTGTGTACAGTGTATGACTATACAGCACAAGTGATGTGTTTATGTGACACTTATATGATGTACAGTGGAGGACTATACAACACAAGTGATGTGTTTATCTGACATTAATATCATGTACAGTGTATGACTATACAACACAAGAGATGTGTTTATGTGACATTAATATAATGTACAGTGTATGACTATAAAGCACAAGTGATGTGTTTATGTGACAATATCATGTACAGTGAATGACTATACAACACAAGTGATCTGTTTATTTCTTTATTTGTTTTTAGAAAATGCCTAAATCATGATCTTTAGCCTCTTTAAAACCAATTTTTTCCCTTTTCACATGGATTTTGCATGCTTTTTTCTGTCTCTTATTATGGGGGGGGGGGGGTTGCTGTTAATCTCCTGCATACTTAATACAAATTTAAACACATTCCCTTCCTAGTTTAAATAAAATGGTAAAACAGCAAATGATTGACACTTTAACCCTTTAAGGACACAGCTTTCAGTTTGCTCAATTGTTTTATGACGGAAAAAATCTGTCATATGTCCTTAAGAGGTTAAAACTAAAAAACGTAATAATAATAATATTATTTCAACTACAAGACTTTTTTTTGCAATAGGACAATACAATAACAGAAATAACCATGAGTATAGTGAGTTTGAAAGAATGTGCAAGGCATGAAAGAACAGAGCAGCATTTCTAATGTGTAAGACAGGAAAGGAAGTCCTCATATGGAAGGTATATTCTGAGAGATTTCTGAGAAGGGGACACTGAGTGACTAGCAAGCGTGTGCACAATGTGTATGAGACAATCAGCACCTTTACATAGAGGGTTCTTCAATGAGCTTCTCTCCCAAATAAAATACTGCAGTTATATTGGAAACATACTTTAAACTAAATGCCTAAGGATATACAGTCGCAAAATACTGTTCACTAGATTGTTCCCTTAATAAAAAATATTTCTAAAACTATGGACTTGATTACAATCTATGGGGCCGATTTATCAATGTCTGGCTGACATGATACGCTGTAACGTATCATGTCCGCCAGACATCGCTAAATGTCGACAGCATACGCTGTAACGAATCATGTCCGACAGACATCGCTAAATGTCGACAGCATACGCTATAACGAATCATGTCCGACAGACATCGCTAAATGTCGACAGCATACGCTGTAACGAATCATGTCCGACAGACATCGCTAAATGTCGACAGCATACGCTGTAACGAATCATGTCCGACAGACATCGCTAAATGTCGACAGCATACGCTGTAACGAATCATGTCCGACAGACATCGCTAAATGTCGACAGCATACGCTGTTGGCATTTCACATTGCACAAGCAGTTCTGGTGAACTGCTTGTGCAATGCCCCCCCTGCAGATTCGCCACTAGCAGGGGGTGTGAATCAACCCGATCGTAAAATTAAAACGGTGCTTTAACAAACAATGGCATTAAATATTTTCCAAAACAATACTTGAAAATTGAAAAGCTTCTATATAGAGGTAGAAAAATGGTGCACAGTCTGCCCATCCTGACAACCTAAAAGACACACTCAGATGGTTTAGCAGTGGGGCGGATGGAAAAAAAAATCATTTTAGCATGCAAAAGCGAAAAAAAAAAAACTGCCACTAAAAGATTGTAATCAATTGCAACAGAATTTTCTTATTAATGTTCCAGCTTTCCCTGTATTTTAAATTTTAAAATTCCAATACTCTCGCACAGTAAATCAAGTGCAGTCTGTGGAATTCAATACCTAGACCTTTATACTTGCAGCACAGTGATTGCTTGATATGTGCAGAAGCTTATTTATATATGACCCTGACTGGCCACAGTAAAGAAGACATGATTAAAACATCCAAGAAGCATTTCATGGGGTGTGTATATAGAATGCAAAACAATAAAACTGTTTCTAACCAAATTGCTATTTACATTATTTATTTTATATGCAGATATTTTGCAATGCAGTGATTAATTAATAATGCAGAAACTTAAAATGATGTTAATGTCACTTAATGATTGCATTATTTTTTTTAAAAAAAGATTTGATGATACATTAATCATACTGTACCTGATCATTTTTTTTAAAAGAAATTATTTATATATTTTTTAATTTTATAAATAAAGTATGTTTGATGATGGTAATGTATAAAATGAAAATACAAACTACAGTACAAAATAAATATTTTGTTACATTTTGTTGCATTTATGTCCAGCAATAAAGAGGTTACATACAGTTAAATATGTGATGTGTCCCACCTATAGAAAGTATAGTGTATGACTATACAGCACAAGTGATGTGTTAATGTGATACTTATATCATGTACAGTGTGTGACTATACAACACCAGTGATGTGTTTATGTGACACATATATTATGTACAGTGTATGACTATACAACACATGTGATGTGTTAATGTGATATTTATATCATGTACAGTGTATGACTATACAGCACAAGTGATGTGTTAATGTGATACTTATATCATGTACAGTGTGTGACTATACAACACAAGTGATGTGTTAATGTGATACTTATATCATGTACAGTGTATGACTATACAGCACAAGTGATGTGTTAATGTGAAACTTATATCATGTACAGTGTATGACTATACAGCACAAGTGATGTGTTAATGTGATACTTATATCATGTACAGTGTATGACTATACAGCACAAGTGATGTGTTAATGTGATACTTATATCATATACAGTGTATGACTATACAACACAAGTGATGTGTTTATGTGACACTTATATGATATACAGTGTATGACTATACAGCACAAGTGATGTGTTTATGTGACACTTATATGATGTACAGTGTATGACTATACAGCACAAGTGATGTGTTAATGTGATACTTATATCATGTTCAGTGTATGACTATACAACACAAGTGATGTGTTTATGTGACACTTATATCATGTACAGTGTATGACTATACAACACGTTATGTGTTTATGTGGCACTTATATCATGTTCAGTGTATGACTATACAACACAAGTGATGTGTTTATGTGACACTCATATAATGTACAGTGTATGACTATACAGCACTAGTGATGTGTTTATGTGGCGCTTATACCATGTACAGTGTATGACTATACAACACAAGTGATGTGTTTATGTGAAACTTATATCATGGTCAGTGTATGACTCTACAACACAAGTGATGTCTTTATGTGACACATATATTATGTACAGTGTATGACTATACAACACAAGTGATGTGTTTATGTGGCACTTATACCATGTACAGTGTATGACTATACAGCACAAGCGATGTGTTTATGTGGCATTTATATCATGTACAGTGTATGACTATACAACACAAGCGATGTGTTTATGTGACATTTATATCATGTACAGTGTATAACTGTACAGCACAAGTGATGTGTTTATGTGACACTCATATAATGTACAGTGTATGACTATACAACACAAGCGAAGTATTTATGTGGCACTTATATCATGTACAGTGTATGACTATACAACACAAGCGATGAGTTTATGTGACATTAATATAATGTACAGTGTATGACTATACAACACAAGCGATGTGTTTATGTGACATTAATATAATGTACAGTGTATGATTATACAACAAAAATGATGTGTTTATGTGACACTCATATAATGTACAGTGTATGACTATAAAGCACAAGTCAGGGCTGTCTAACACAGGGCAAAAGGGGCAGCTGCCCAGGGCCCAGTCTTTGTTGAGGGGCCCAAGAGTCCTCAGACTGCTGATGTCATGTGACATGGGGGGGCACACAGTCAGTCCTAATACTGTCACAGTCAAATGTTCTCTGCTTATATTTATTTGTGAGAAACTGTGCCAGACTGTGCCAGTGTCATGTGACATGCCAAGCTAGTGCCATGTGCTGTTTTAGATGTGCACTGTACAGCACTGAATTCTAAGCCCCCCTAACTCGGCATCCAGCCAACCCCACTGCATCAGAAAAGGTCCTGCTGGAGTTACCACTGTTACCAGGTAACTGCTCTGGTAATAAGGATTGTTTCTGGGTAGGGCTGACTGTAGGCGCATGCAGCAGAAAGCTGGAGTGGCAGGCACATGAGGATTTGAGCATCTGTGCAGCTGCACACACTGCTCTCTTCAGTCTTGAGGCTGTGTGACTTGTCTCACACTGTATCCATGCAGTCTTGGGCACACAGCATCGAGTCTCCTGGTCCCTTAGCCCTGCTCTTTCTGCTGTGATCCTAAGATCAACTAACTGAAGTTTGTTAGGGAAACAGTGATTTGTAGAAAGGTGTCAGTTGGTAGAATAAGTGAGTGCACACATGCCCCTCCCCCATGCAGCATCATCTAGTGCAGGGTGAAAGGGAACTTGTTCCTAGCAAAGAAGTGACATGCTGCTGTGGCTAATGTATAATGTCATGCTGATACTTCACACATTATGGTAAGGTTTTTTTTATAGTTTTTTTCTCTCTGTCTCAGAATTTACAGCTTCCCATAGTAGTCCTGCTGTTCCCGTCAGTAATCTTATATTTGTCTGAACCTTCATTCTTCCTCCTCAGCCTTTACCTTGCTTTGCTCCAGTTGGCTGCCCTAAATCTCTTTAAGCAGCTAACCTCACACAAGAATCACACTCAAAAGTATATTAAATTAATCCAGAGTGGAGGAATTTATATATTTATATACTTATTAGTACTGCTTAGGTCCAGTTTCAAATGTTGCAATTTATTTGTATTTATTTTTAAAATGATTAGCCCAGCAGTGGATGATCCACTGCTGGGTTAATAATTTAAAAAAAATATATAAAATAAATTGATTTAGTTGTTTTTTGGGATGTTGGGGTGGAGAGCGAAATTGCTTGTTGGTGGGGGGGGGGGGGGGGCAACAAAATGTTTGCCCAGGGTCCAGTCAATATTAAAGATGGCCCTGGCACAAGTGATGTGTTTATGTGACATTAATATCATGTACAGTGTATGAATATACAGCACAAGTGATGTGTTTATGTGACACTTATATTGTGTACAGTGTATGACTATACAGCACAAGTGATGTGTTTATGTGACACTTATATGATGTACAGTGGAGGACTATACAACACAAGTGATGTGTTTATCTGACATTAATATCATGTACAGTGTATGACTATACAACACAAGAGATGTGTTTATGTGACATTAATATAATGTACAGTGTATGACTATAAAGCACAAGTGATGTGTTTATGTGACAATATCATGTACAGTGAATGACTATACAACACAAGTGATCTGTTTATGTGACACATATCATGTACAGTGTATGACTATACAGCACAAATGATGTGTTTATGTGACACTTATATGATGTACAGTGAACAGCACAAGTTATGAGTTTATGTGACACTTATATCATGTACAGTGTATGACTATACAACACAAGTGATGTGTTTATGTGACACTTATTTGATGTACAGTGAATGACTATACAGCACAAGTGATGTGTATATGTGACACTTATATCATGTACAGTGTATGACTATACAACACAAGTGATGTGTTTATGTGACACTTATATCATGAACAGTTTATGACTATACAGCACAAGTAATGTGTTTATGTGACACATGGGATTTACAGTGTATGACTATACAACACAAGAGATGTGTTTATGTGACACACATATCATGTACAGTGTATGACTATACAGCACAAATTATGTGTTTATGTGATATTTATTTAATGTACAGTGTATGACTATACATAACAAGTGAAGTGTTTATGTGGCATTAATATAATGTACAGTGTGTGACTATACAACACAAGTGATGTATTTATGTGACACTTATATCATGTACAGTGTATGACTATACAACACAAGTGATGTGTTTATGTGACACTTATATGATGTACAGTGTATGTATGACTATACAACACAAGTGATGTGTTTATGTGACACTTTTATCATGTACAGTGTATGACTATAGAGCACAAGTGATGTGTTTATGTGACACTCATATGATGTATAGTTTATGACTATACAGCACAAATTATGTGTTTATGTGATACTTATTTCATGTACAGTATATGACTATACATAACAAGTGATGTGTTTATGTGACACTTATATCATGTACAGTGTATGACTATACAGCACAAGTGATGTGTTTATGTGACATTAATAGCATGTAAAGTGTATGACTATACAACACAAGTGATGTGTTTATGTGACATTAATAGCATGTACAGTATATGACTATACAACACAAGTGATGTGTTTATGTGACATTAATAGCTTATACAGCGTATGACTATACAACACAAGTGATGTGTTTATGTGACATTAATATCATGTACAGGTTGTGACTATACAACACAAGTGATGTGTTTATGTGACACATATGATGTACAGTGTATGTATGCCTATACAACATAAGTGATGTGTTTATGTGACACTTTTATCATGTACAGTGTGTGACTATACAACACAAGTGATGTGTTTATGTGACACGTATATCATGTACAGTGTATGACTATACAACACAAGTGATGTGTTTATGTGACACTCATATTATGTACAGTGTGTGACTATACAACACAAGTGATGTGTTAATGTGACACTCATATGATGTACAGTGTGTGACTATACAACATAGGTGATGTGTTTATGTGACACTCATATGATGTACAGTGTGTGACTATACAACACAAGTGATCTGTTTATGTGACAGTCATATGATGTACAGTGTGTGACTATACAACACAAGTGATGTGTTTATGTGACACTCATATGATGTACAGTGTGTGACTATACAACACAAGTGATGTGTTTATGTGACACTCATATGATGTACAGTGTGTGACTATACAACACAAGTGATGTGTTTATGTGACACTCATATGATGTACAGTGTATGACTATACAACACAAGTGATGTGTTTATGTGACGTTTATATCATGTACAATGTATGACTATACAACACAAGTGATGTGTTTATGTGACACTTATATCATGTACAGTGTGTGACTATATAGCACACGTTATGTGTTTATGTGACACTTATATGATTTACAGTGTGGGACTATACAACACAAGTGATGTGGTTATGTGACCCTCATATGATGTACAGTGTATGACTATACAACACAAGTGATGTGTTAATGTTACACTTATATCATGTACAGTGTATGACTATACAACACAAGTGATGTGTTTATGTGACACTTATATGATGTACAGTGTATGTATGCCTTTACAACATAAGTGATGTGTTTATGTGACACTTTTATCATGTACAGTGTGTGACTATACAACACAAGTGATGTGTTAATGTGACACTCATATGATGTACAGTGTGTGACTATACAACACAAGTGATGTGTTTATGTGATACTCATATGATGTACAGTGTGTGACTATACAACACAAGTGATGTGTTTATGTGACAGTCATATGATGTTCAGTGTGTGACTATACAACACAAGTGCTGTGTTTATGTGACACTCATATGATGTACAGTGTGTGACTATACAACACAAGTGATGTGTTTATGTGACACATATCATATACAGTGTATGACTATACAACACAAGTGATGTGTTTATGTGACACTTATATGATGTACAGTGTATGACTATACAGCACAAGTGATGTCTTTATGTGACACTTATATGATGTACAGTGTATGACTATACAGCACAAGTGATGTGTTTATGTGACACTTATATGATATACAGTGTATGACTATACAACACAAGTGATGTGTTTATGTGACACTTATATGATATACAGTGAATGACTATACAACACAAGTGATGTGTTTATGTGACACATATCATATACAGTGTATGACTATACAACACAAGTGATGTGTTTATGTGACACTTATATGATATACAGTGTATGACTATACAGCACAAGTGATGTGTTTATGTGACACTTATATGATGTACAGTGTAGGACTATACAGCACAAGTGATGTGTTTATGTGACACTTATATCATGTACATTGCATGACTATACAACACAAGTGATGTGTTTATGTGACACATATGATATACAGTGAATGACAATACAACACAAGTGATGTGTTTATGTGACACTTATATCATATACAGTGTATGACTATACAGCACAAGTGATGTGTTTATGTGACACTTATATGATGTACAGTGTATGACTATACAGCACAAGTGATGTGTTTATGTGACACTTATATGATGTACAGTGTATGACTATACAGCACAAGTGATGTGTTTATGTGACACTTATATGATGTACAGTGTATGACTATACAGCACATGTGATGTAACTTTGTCCTATTTGTGCAATCAATAGACAACAGGAACTACTAAAGATTGACAGAGTAATATAGGTCTGAAAAGACATAAAAGGCTTGTGAGAATGGAGCAGCGCATCAGCTATTACGTAGCAGACAGGAAAGGAAGTCCTTATATGGTAGGTATATCCCTTGCCTTGTGCAGGGAAGGTTTCTGAGATCTGTGCAGCAAGGATGCTGAAAATAGTGTTTTATTCTGATAGGAGCACAGGCCCTTATAAGGACAACAGTACAAAGATATTTTTCCCTAATTATTCTATTTGCATAAAGTACATACAATTATATGCATTTTCTTTTCCCCCCAACTATAAATAACCATATGTGAGCAATTAATGGAATACAAATCTATCTACCATCTCTATCTATCTATCTATCTATCTATCTATCTATCTATCTATCTATCTATCTATCTATCTATCTATCTGTCTGTCTATTTATCTATCTAGTATCTACCTATCATCTATCTATCTATCTATCTATCTATCTATCTATCATCTATCTGCCTAGTATCTATCGAACTAGTAGCTTTCTTTCTTCTATCTATCTATCTATCTATCTATCTATCTATCTGTCTCTATATATATATATATATATATATATATCTGTTTATCTATCTTTCTTGTATCTTTCTATCTATTGATCTAGTATATATCTAGTATCTATCTATCTATCTATCTATCTATCTATCTATCTATCTATCTAACTAGTATCTATCTCTCTGTCTGTCTATCTGTCTAAGTATATCAGTATGCCTATCTGTACATTCTGTACATCCGTTTACCTTTCTCTTTGCCTGCTACATGTTTGTCTGTACATCTTTTTATCTTTCTATTGTTAGTCTATGTTTTTGAGTAAAATAAGATACATTATGACCAAAAAAAGGTAACATTACTGAACTGTTGTTGTACAGTATTTTGTCTTCCTTATTTGGCTAAGAGATAACCTTTTTATCTAAATGTTCTGTTTGAGGACTATCTGGTGTATGAATAATAGATCTTTATTAAAAAAAAAAAAAAAAAACTTTTATTAAAACAGCTATGCTTAGTGTAACTCATACACAGAAAACAGGAAATCAAGAACAAAAGTTATTCTTCCCTTCATTTATTGATAACAACATTAGTTAAATGTATTTATTAATTATGGTGTCACTCACTATCCTTTAGAATAGTTGATCTAATGATTTTTCAACAACATTTACCAATAAAGTTTATGGTAATTGTGTAGATAAATTGTTTGATACAATACAAAGTTGCTAATCAATGAGAAGAGGTACTGCATGAATAGCGCGTTTGGTTTATGGGCTCCATTTGTGAAGAAGTGGGAAGACAAAGTCCCCAGCAAGATAACCAGTTCCCCTTCCTTCAGGGCTATTAAGTGAGTATCTTTTGCCTGCATTTATCTTTGAAATTCATTTAGACTGTTGTTATTTTGAATGGATTAATAATATAATTCTAGTAAACTATCTTTTTAAGACAGTAAGCTCTATCTATAAACATAAAAATAGAATAAATTCTAAAGTTATCCTTGTATGTATAATAGATCACAAACAAGAAGCTCTCTGATGCTTTTTGGCTACTAACCTTGGTTTGTACAAACAGTACTGAAGCATTGTGTAGAACATAACAACTATGTATAAAACACATATTGTAAAAATAACAAATCCTAAAATTCTTTGGAGAAAAAATTGAATTAAATGAAAACTAAACCAAACATTCCTGTCTAATAAAAGGAAAATAGATGCAGAACTCTATTCTCTTTAAAGACAAGTGGAGCTCTACTGATAGCCAAGGATCACTATATAGATATAGAGCTTTAGAAAAATATTTTAAATGGACAGTTTACCCTACATTTTTTCTCCCCTTTAATTTGCTCCCAATGATACATTCTTACCTGTTTTTGGGTTTTACATTGTATACAAATAACTTGCTTACCTTTATTTCAGCTAGTGAAATAGCTGAATTTGCCCTTGGTATTCTTATCTATATGAAACATTTCTGTACTTAAGTATTGACTATAGAAAAGCTGTGTAAACATAGACATCAGAATAAATTACACTCCCAGCAGGAAGTAGAATTTATAAGCAATAAAATGTTAAGTTTGCAAACGTTGTCTCTAAGTATTTGGCTTTGGTTTACATATAGATGTAATATAAAGAAGCATGTGTGTGTACACAAAGTGATAAAACACTATGGGGGAGAATACAAGTTGTGCGGTACGGCTTTACCGCTAAAAAAATGGCCTTGAGTGCTGAATGGTCAGCTCACCGGTATTACAAGTCGCTCGTTAAAGCTTTAACGTGATCATTATGGCCTATACCGCAACAATCCATTCCACAATCAAAGACCAGTTTTACAAAACTCATAACAAATATCTTATAAAGTACACTAACACTCATAAACTACCTATTAACTCCTAAACCGCCATCCCCCGCATCGCAAATACTAAAATAAACCTATTAACCCCTTATCCACCGCCCTCTCACATCACGACTATCTAAATTAAAGTATTAACCCCTAATCTGCCGCCCCCGCATCGCTAACACTAAATAAACCTATTAACTTCTAAACAACCATCACCCACATCACCAACACTAACTAAACCTATTAACCCCTAAACCGCCGACCCCCCACATCTCCAACACTAAATAAACCTATTAACCCCTAAACCGCCAACCTCCCACATCGCCAACACTAAATAAACCTATTAACCCCTAAACTACCAACACCCCCAAATCACAACTCCCTAAATAAACCTATTAACCCCTAAACCGCTGGCTCCCCACATCGCGACTACCTAAATTAAAGTATTAACGCCTAAACCTAACACCCGCTAACTTTAAATTAGTTACAATATAACTAGACTTCAAAAAATGTGGAACAGGAGCACCAGGTATAGTGATAATATAATAAACTTTATTGAAATACAAAGGGTATATTAACCCCGGGTAAGAACACACAAAAAAAAAATATAAACCATCAAACAGATGAACAAAAGGCTGACCGGTTTTGGCTACTGCCTTACTCCTAGCCTGCTTAAAACTGCTTAACAGTTCACAACTTTAAAAACCCTCATCTGTGTTTCTATTGGTTCAGGGACTCACACCCCTTTTCTTCCAGCTCCATTCAATTAAACACTCATTTAGTTACACCAGAGTATCTACGGTTCACTTTTACATCTTATAAACTGAAGAACCCATTCTACATATCAATATTCAAACTAAAGATTCCACAAATAAACTCTATAGATTCATTGATAAGCTCTTATTTGTTGAATGTAAGATGGCGTGTATGCATGTTTAAAATCACTTTGGCAGATTACACTATTGTAAAATTGGTTGCCGTGTCCTCAGGTAAAACCCAAATCGCTATATAAAGTTATAATGACCATCTGCGATATGTGCTAATACAGTAAGAATATCCTGCTTCTTAGTAGGTAGGGCTTACCTTTTAACTCTGCAGAAATTAACTGCATTGCACTGTGAGGCTTGCATTTGATCGGCAAAGGTAACTGTTCAAAAGTGTTCCTATTGGACGAATATCGTTTGTTATAGCCTATCAACATGCAAGTCTCACAGCGCTTAGCTCTGGATGTATTTTACACTCTGTCCAATTGGACCGCTATGCTTGCTGTACCCTCCCATATATTACATAAGATGTATGTAAACAAAGTAACGTGTGGGGAGTATCTGCACAATACAGATCTAGTGTTTTGCCACCTCTTATATGTTGGTTAGAATAAACCTACAGGAATTACCTGATCAACTAGTATACTAATTGCAAAACCGCAACCTAGGGACTATGAACCCCTGCACCTCAAATCATACCAACACAGGGTAAATTGCATTCAGTAAAATTAACCCTTATTATTAACTGGTTGAGTACTGAAATAGTCACAGGTGTTGGGGTCCTAGTAAGGGATTTGTCACTCTTATCCTATTGGGAAATAATATCACCTTAACTATATATCTACTTACTATCCCATTAACTAGGCTAGTCCTGAGCTCTAACTATGGCCTAGATTTGGAGTTTGGCGTTAGCCGTGAAAACCAGCGTTAGAGGCTCCTAACGCTGGTTTTAGGCTACCTCCAGTATTTGGAGTCACTCAAAATAGGGTCTAACGCTCAATTTTCAGCCGCAACTTTTCCATACCGCAGATCCCCTTACGTAAATTGCGTATCCTATCTTTTCAATGGGATCTTTCTAACTCCGGTATTTAGAGTCGTGTCTGAAGTGAGCGTTAGACATCTAACGACAAAACTCCAGCCGCAGGAAAAAAGCAGTAGTTAAGAGCTTTCTGGGCTAACGCCGGTTTATAAAGCTCTTAACTACTGTGCTCTAAAGTACACTAACAACCATAAACTACCTATGTACCCCTAAACTGAGGTCCCCCCCCATCGCCGACACTCGATTAAATTTTTTTAACCCCTAATCTGCCGACCGCCACCTACGTTATCCTTATGTACCACTAATCTGCTGCCCCTAATACCGCCGACCCCTATATTATATTTATTAACCCCTAACCTGCCCCCACAACGTCGCCTCCACCTACCTACACTTATTAACCCCTAATCTGCCGACCGCAAAGCGCCGCCACCTACGTTATCCTTATGTACCCCTAATCTGCTGCCCCTAACACCGCCGACCCCTATATTATATTTATTAACCCCTAATCTGCCCCCCACAACGTCGCCTCCACCTTCCTACACTTATTAACCCCTAATCTGCCGACTGGAGCTCAGCTATTCTAATAAATGTATTAACCCCTAAAGCTAAATCTAACCCTAACACTAACACCCCCCTAAATTAAATATAATTTTAATCTAACGAAATTAATTAACTCTTATTAAATAAATTATTCCTATTTAAAGATAAATACTTACCTGTAAAATAAATCCTAATATAGCTACAATATAAATTATAATTATATTGTAGCTATTTTAGGATTAATATTTATTTGACAGGCAACTTTGTAATTATTTTAACCAGGTACAATAGCTATTAAATAGTTAAGAACTATTTAATAGCTGCCTAGTTAAAATAATTACAAAATTGCCTGTAAAATAAATCCTAACCTAAGTTACAATTAAACCTAACACTATACTATCATTAAATTAATTAAATAAAATACCTACAATTACCTACAATTAAACTTAACACTACACTATCAATAAATAAATTAAATACAATTCCTACAAATAACTACAATGAAATAAACTAACTAAAGTACAAAAAATAAAAAAGATCTAAGTTACAAAAAATAAAAAAAATATTTACAAACATAAGAAAAATATTACAACAATTTTAAACTAATTACACCTACTCTAAGCCCCCTAATAAAATAACAAAGACCCCCAAAATAAAAAATGCCCTACCCTATTCTAAACTACTAAAGTTCAAAGCTCTTTTACCTTACCAGCCCTGAACAGGGCCCTTTGCGGGGCATGCCCCAAGAAGTTCAGCTCTTTTGCCTGTAAAAAAAAAAAACATACAATACCCACCCAACATTACAACCCACCACCCACATACCCCTAATCTAACCCAAACCCCCCTTAAATAAACCTAACACTAAGCCCCTGAAGATCTTCCTACCTTATCTTCATCATACCAGGTTCACCGATCCGTCCTGAAGAGCTCCTCCGATGTCCTGATCCAAGCCCAAGCGGGGGGCTGAAGAGGTCCATGATCCGGCTGAAGTCTTCATCCAAGCGGGAGCTGAAGAGGTCCATGATCCGGATGAAGTCTTCATCCAAGCGGGAGCTGAAGAGGTCCATGATCCGGATGAAGTCTTCTATCAACGGCATCTTCAATCTTCTTTCTTCCGGATCCATCTTGCAGACCTCCGACGCGGAACATCCTCTTCTCCCGGCGCCTACTAGCCGAATGACGGTTCCTTTAAGGGACGTCATCCAAGATGGCGTCCCTCGAATTCCGATTGGCTGATAGGATTCTATCAGCCAATCAGAATCAAGTTCAATCCGATTGGCTGATTGGAACAGCCAATAGAATGCGAGCTCAATCTGATTGGCTGATTGGATCAGCCAATCGGATTGAACTTGATTCTGATTGGCTGATTCCATCAGCCAATCAGAATATTCCTACCTTAATTCCGATTGGCTGATAGAATCCTATCAGCCAATCGGAATTCGAGGGACGCCATCTTGGATGACGTCCCTTAAAGGAACCGTCATTCGGCTAGTAGGCTTCGGGAGAAGAGGATGTTCCGCGTCGGAGGACTGCAAGGTGGATCCGGAAGAAAGAAGATTGAAGATGCCGTTGATAGAAGACTTCATCCGGATCATGGACCTCTTCAGCTCCCGCTTGGATGAAGACTTTATCCGGATCATGGACCTCTTCAGCTCCCGCTTGGATGAAGACTTCAGCCGGATCATGGACCTCTTCAGCCCCCCGCTTGGGCTTGGATCAGGACATCGGAGGAGCTCTTCAGGACGGATCGGTGAACCTGGTATTGTGAAGATAAGGTAGGAAGATCTTCAGGGGCTTAGTGTTAGGTTTATTTAAGGGGGGTTTGGGATAGATTAGGGGTATGTGGGTGGTGGGTTGTAATGTTGGGGGGGGGTATTGTATGTGGGTTTTTTTTACAGGCAAAAGAGCTTAACTTCTTGGGGCATGCCCCGCAAAGGGCCCTGTTCAGGGCTGGTAAGGTAAAAGAGCTTTGAACTGTAGTAATTTAGAATAGGGTAGGGCATTTTTTATTTTGGGGGTCTTTGTTATTTTATTAGGGGGTTTAGAGTAGGTGTAATTAGTTTAAAATTGTTGTAATATTTTTCTTATGTTTGTAAATATTTTTTTATTTTTTGTAACTTAGTTCTTTTTTATTTTTTGTACTTTAGTTAGTTTATTTCATTGTAGTTATTTGTAGGAATTGTATTTAATTTATTTATTGATAGTGTAGTGTTAGGTTTAATTGTAGGTAATTGTAGGTATTGTATTTAATTAATTGAATGATAGTATAGTGTTAGGTTTAATTGTAACTTAGGTTAGGATTTATTTTACAGGTAATTTTGTAATTATTTTAACTAGGTAGCTATTAAATAGTTCTTAACTATTTAATAGCTATTGTACCTGGTTAAAATAATTACAAAGTTGCCTGTCAAATAAATATTAATCCTAAAATAGCTATAATATAATTATAATTTATATTGTAGCTATATTAGGATTTATTTTACAGGTAAGTATTTAGCTTTAAATAGGAATAATTTATTTAATAAGAGATAATTCATTTTGTTAGATGTAAATTATATTTAACTTAGGGGGGTGTTAGTGTTAGGGTTAGACTTAGCTTTAGGGGTTAATAAATTTATTAGAATAGCGGTGAGCTCCAGTCGGCAGATTAGGGGTTAATAATTGAAGTTAGGTGTCGGCGATGTTAGGGAGGGCAGATTAGGGGTTAATACTATTTATTATAAGGTTAGTGAGGCGGATTAGGGGTTAATAACTTTATTATAGTAGCGCTCAGGTCCGGTCGTCAGATTAGGGGTTAATAAGTGTAGGCAGGTGGAGGTGATGTTGTGGGGGGCAGATTAGGGGTTAATAAATATAATATAGGGGTCGGCGATGTTAGGGCAGCAGATTAGGGGTACATAGGGATAATGTAAGTAGCGGCGGTTTACGGAGCGGCAGATTAGGGGTTAATAATAATATGCAGGGGTCAGCGATAGCGGGGGCGGCAGATTAGGGGTTAATAAGTGTAAGGTTAGGGGTTTTTAGACTCGGGGTACATGTTAGGGTGTTAGGTGCAGACGTAGGAAGTGTTTCCGCATAGCAAACAATGGGGCTGCGTTAGGAGCTGAACGCGGCTTTTTTGCAGGTGTTAGGTTTTTTTTCAGCTCAAACAGCCCCATTGTTTCCTATGGGAGAATCGTGCACGAGCACGTTTTTGAGGCTGGCCGCTTGCGTAAGCAACTCTGGTATCGAGAGTTGAAGCTGCGTTAAAAATGCTCTACGCTCCTTTTTTGGAGCCTAACGCAGCCTTTATGTGGACTCTCAATACCAGAGTTATTTTTATGGTGCGGCCAGAAAAAAGCCAGCGTTAGCTACGCGGGTCTTTACCGACAAAACTCCAAATCTAGGCCTATGTTTTTAAATAAACAAAGAAGTTTTGAAATATTAAGGTATTGAAATATTAAATTATTGAGGTATTGAATTATTAATGAAATGGGGGAGGGGGAGCTTAGTGTGGGGCTTGGTGGGAGCAAAAATGTAATTGGTAAGTCAGTAGACACCTGACAATGATATTATATGAATTACCAAAAGTTTATTAAATCGAATTCCGAATTGAGGCCATCTGGAATCCTCGTTTTTTAACGAAATATCCAGAAGGCCTCTCTTTCGCCCAATTTTTGGGTCCTATCCCCCCCTCTAGTCTGAATAGGTACTCTCTCTATAATGGTCCAAGAAAAACATATATTATCTTTATTGTGAATAATTGAAAAATGGTTAATTAATGGGTTAATTTTACTGAATGCAATTTACCCTGCATTGGTATGATTTGAGGTGCAGGGGTTCATAGTCCATAGGTCGCGGTTTTGCAATTAGTAGCTCTTTACTAGTTGATCAGGTAATTCCTGTAGGTTTATTCTAACCAACATATAAGAGGTGGCAAAACACTAGATCTGTATTGTGCAGAAACTCCCCGCACGTTACTTTGTTTACATACATCTTATGTAATATATGGGAGGGTACAGCAAGCATAGCGGTCCAATTGGACAGAGTGTAAAATACATCCAGAGCTAAGCGCTGTGAGACTTGCATGTTGATAGGCTATAACAAACGATATTCGTCCAATAGGAACACTTTTGAACAGTTACCTTTGCCGATCAAATACAAGCCTCACAGCACAATGCAGTTAATTTCTGCAGAGTTAAAAGGTAAGCCCTACCTACTAAGAAGCAGGATATTCTTACTGTATTAGCACATATCGCAGATGGTCATTATAACTTTATATAGCGATTTGGGTTTTACCTGAGGACGGCAACCAATGTTACAATAGTGTAATCTGCCAAAGTGATTTTAAACATGCATACACGCCATCTTACATTCAACAAATAAGAGCTTATCAATGAATCTATAGAGTTTATATGTGGAATCTTTAGTTTGAATATTGATATGCAGAATGGGTTCTTCAGTTTATAAGCTGTAAAAGTGAACCGTAGATACTCTGGTGTAACTAAATGAGTGTTTAATTGAATGAAGCTGGAAGAAAAGGAGTGTGAGTCCCTGAACCAATAGAAACACAGATGAGGGTTTTTAAAGTTGTGAACTGTTAAGCATTTTTAAGCAGGCTAGGAGTAAGGCAGTAGCCGAAACCGGTCAGCCTTTTGCTCATCTGTTTGATGGTTTATATTTTTTTTGCGTGTGTTCTTACCCGGGGTTAATATACCCTTTGTATTTCAATAAAGTTTATTATTTTATCACTATACCTGGTGCTCCTGTTACACATTTTTTGAAGTCTATTCACATACAGGCCAGACAGTGAGCACAGGTAAAGGATATCCACTGCGAGAGGTTAGCCACTAGCATGCTGCAATAGACTGTTTCTTTCCAAGGGACTTTTGTGGAACCAAAGGCGCTACAAAGGAGAGAAAGCATTAACTGTCCAGACAGAGGAATTGGATAAACTGAACAA
>NC_069503.1:1121773651-1121776151 GCF_027579735.1 Bombina bombina
CTGTATAAATTCATGTATTAATATTATATGTATATACAGAGCTTGATAAATATGCCCCTATATATATACTGTATATATTAATGTGTTAATATTATATGTATATACAGAGCTTGATAAATATGCCCCTATATATATACTGTAAATATTCATGTGTTAATATTATATGTATATACAGAGCTTGATAAATATGCTCCTATATATATATACTGTATATATTCATGTGTTAATATTATATGTATATACAGAGCTTGATAAATATGCCCCTATATATATATACTGTATATATTAATGTGTTAATATTATATGTATATACAGAGCTTGATAAATATGCCCCTATATATATACTGTATATATTCATGTGTTAATATTATATGTATATACAGAGCTTGATAAATAGGCCCCTATATATATACTGTATATATTCATGTGTTAATATTATATGTATATACAGAGCTTGATAAATATGCCCCTATATATATACTGTAAATATTCATGTGTTAATATTATATGTATATACAGAGCTTGATAAATATGCTCCTATTTATATATATATATATATATATATATATATATATATATATATATATATATATATACTGTATATATTCATGTGTTAATATTATATGTATATACAGAGCTTGATAAATATGCCCCTATATATATACTGTATATATATATATACATGTATTAATATTATATGTATATACAGAGCTTGATAAATATGCCCCTATATATATACTGTATATATTCATGTGTTAATATTATATGTATATACAGAGCTTGATAAATATGCCCCTATATATATATATATATATATATATATATATATATACTGTATATATTCATGTGTTAATATTATATGTATATACAGAGCTTGATAAATAGGCCCCTATATATACTGTATATATTCATGTGTTAATATATGTATATACAGAGCTTGATAAATATGCCCCTATATATATATATATATATATATATATATATATATATATATATATATATATATATATATATATATATACTATATATATTCATGTATTAATATTATATGTATATACAGAGCTTGATAAATATGCCCCTATATATATATATACTGTATATATTCATGTGTTAATATTATATGTATATACAGAGCTTGATAAATAGGCCCCTATAAATATACTGTATATATTCATATGTTAATATTATATGTATATACAGAGCTTGATAAATATGCCCCTATATATATACTGTATATATTCATGTGTTAATATTATATGTATATACAGAGCTTGATAAATATGCCCCTATATATATACTGTATATATTTATGTGTTAATATTATATGTATATACAGAGCTTGATAAATATGCCCCTATATATATATATATATATATATATATATATATATATATATACTGTATATATTCATGTGTTAATATTATATGTATATACAGAGCTTGATAAATATGCCCCTATATATATATACTGTATATATTTATGTGTTAATATTATATGTATATACAGAGCTTGATAAATATGCCCCTTATATATACTGTATATATTCATGTGTTAATATTATATGTATATACAGAGCTTGATAAATAGGCCCCTATATATATATAATGTATATATTCATGTGTTAATATTATATGTATATACAGAGCTTGATAAATATGCCCCTTATATATACTGTATATATTTATGTGTTAATATTATATGTATATACAGAGCTTGATAAATATGCCCCTTATATATACTGTATATATTAATGTGTTAATATTATATGTATATACAGAGCTTGATAAATATGCCCCTATATATATACTGTATATATTCATGTGTTAATATTATATGTATATACAGAGCTTGATAAATATGCCCCTATATATATATACTGTATAAATTCATGTATTAATATTATATGTATATACAGAGCTTGATAAATATGCCCCTATATATATACTGTAAATATTCATGTGTTAATATTATATGTATATACAGAGCTTGATAAATATGCCCCTATATATATATATATATATATATATATATATATATATATATATATATATACTGTATATATTCATGTGTTAATATTATATGTATATACAGAGCTTGATAAATATGCCCCTATATACAGGGAGTGCAGAATTATTAGGCAAATGAGTATTTTGACCACATCATCCTCTTTATGCATGTTGTCTTACTCCAAGCTGTATAGGCTCGAAAGCCTACTACCAATTAAGCATATTAGGTGATGTGCATCTCTGTAATGAGAAGGGGTGTGGTCTAATGACATCAACACCCTATATCAGGTGTGCATAATTATTAGGCAACTTCCTTTCCTTTGGCAAAATGGGTCAAAAGAAGGACTTGACAGGCTCAGAAAAGTCAAAAATAGTGAGATATCTTGCAGAGGGATGCAGCACTCTTAAAATTGCAAAGCTTCTGAAGCGTGATCATCGAACAATCAAGCGTTTCATTCAAAATAGTCAACAGGGTCGCAAGAAGCGTGTGGAAA